>NC_061122.1:180267135-180317306 GCF_002878395.1 Capsicum annuum | reverse complement strand
AGAAATTGGGTATCTCAATTCTGGGTATCTCCGGTTGCTGTGTAATATCTTCTGGTATGATCATATCTCTGGTTAGTCCTATTTTTACAACTTGTATAACTGATTTTATTTCGTCATATAATATCTCTGCTGGTGCAGTATAACACTTTATGTAAAATAGATTTCCTTTCGTTATCCTTTTGTAGGTGGTGAATATCTTGTGTAATTCTTCCATAGCTGTTAATTCTTCTCCTTCTTGGATGTATATGGTGTTTAATAGTCCATAGTCAAAACAAGTTCTTACTAGGCTTGGGTTAGTTTTGGATAGTGCAATTAATTTGTTATATCCTTGTAATTTTTGGGTTATATAGTTGGTGTTTGGTTCTCTGATGTTTTTAGCTTTGGGGTTAAGGTTTAGAAAAATTTGTACTCTGTAGATATTTTCTATGTATTTCTGGGCTGTGTAGTTGTAAACTTTTTTATCTTGATTTAGGTTATCTCGATATGTGGTAACTTGTGGGGGTATGAACAAGTGGTCTTTTTTGTGTTTTTGGTGTAAATGGTTTTTCAAATATTTTATTCATATTCATGTTCTGGTATCTTGGTCGACTAACTCCTTTGCTTGTACCTACAGAAGTAGATTGATAAATGTTATGGGTTTTATGGAGTGTCCCATCGTCTCCTTCTAGCTCTGGAACTTTAATGTCTTCCGATCGACATAGCTCTGCACACTGCTGAGTTAGCTGATTTATAGCTATAGACTTCAGTTTATCTTCATTAGTCTTTACCTTTTTTATCTCATTACCCATACTGTCCACTTTCATTGAAAGCGTAGTTAGGGTGCTAAGTATTTTTTCTAGAGTATCTTCTTCTATTATTTCAGTCTGTGTAGCTTTGTCTTGATATGTAATCTGCAATAACATTTTTGTTAGTACTGATCACTTCAATTGTAAATGTGAAATTTAATATATTCAAGATTAGTCTCCGAATCTCTTTTGTTGTAACTGAATTTTGTATTTTCTTTGTTAACCACCAGCGTACCTGTGTATTATCTGTTCGTACAATAAATTTGTTATACACAATATATGGCTCAAATGCTAACAAACATTTATATAATGAACATAATTCTTTCCTATTTATTTCCCATTTTATTTGTCTCATTGAACGTACCCGAGTAGTATCTACAATGGTGTTCTATTTTTTCTGCTTCATATCGATATTTAAGTACTCCTCCATAACTATATTCACTAGCATCTGCTTCTACTATATATATAAATTTTCTATTTTCATCTGAAAATTGTAATTTTGATAATTCTTTACAAAGTAATTTTTTTTTTTTGAACTTGTTTTTTATCTTCTTCATTATAGTTATATTCTACATCCTTTTTTAATTTTTTCTGTAGTGGTTTTAAAGTTTCTGCTAATTTTAGAATATATTCTCTTACTTGGTTTACTAATCCTAAAAATGATTGTAATTTCTTCTTTGTATCTAATTCTTCTTTCGAATTTATTATTTTTTGTACTATATGTTGTTGCATTTTTACTCCACTTTTATCTATTTGTATTCCTAAAAATTCTATCTGATTTTTCATAATTTCAGCTTTCTTTTCGCTTAGACTTATTCCCGATTTTTCTATTATATCTGTAAACTGTTCCAATAATTTCAAATGTTCTTCTTTAGTTTTTGTATATAATAATACATCATCTATGTATACTATACAATTAGATAATTGTTTAAAATAACTATTCATAAAATGTTGATATCTACCTGGTGCATTTTTATATCCAAATGGTAATACGTTCCATTCATAAAATCCTTGTGGTACCGTAAATGCGGTTAATTCTTTAGATTCTTCACCTAACTTTAGATGGTAAAATCCTGATTTACAATCGAATTTGCTAAAATAATTATATCCTTGTATTTGTCTTATTTTTAATATCTTATTTGGTATTGGATAATTATATGTTATAGTTTTTGCATTTAAATTTCTATAGTCAATAACCATCCTGCTTTTTCCTCTTTTTTGTTCACTATGTTTATTTACTATAAATGCTGGACTATTATGTTTACTATTACTTTTTTGTATATATTGTTTTTCTAATAATTCATCTATATGCATTTTAAATTCTTTTAAATCGTCAAAATTATATGTTAATGGTTTCTGGGTTATTATGCTATTTTTATCTATTAATTCAATTTTTATAGTAGTTTTATGTTTTTCCCATCCTTTTAATGGATCTTCACTATATAATTGTTCTAATTTTTCTTAATTATTTCTATTTTATTTATTGAAAATATAGTTATTTCTGTTTTATTTATCGAAAATACTACTAGTTCTATTGTATCTTCAGCATTTTTTATATTTTCTAACTTTTGTGTAATTTTTTCACTTCCTTTTATCCAATCAGTTTTCTTTCTTATTTTATTATTAACTCTTTTTGCTCGTACTTTCTGTTTATATGGTGTTGTAAACCACCAGTCTGTTCTAGTTATTATATGTGGATATAATTTATCTAAGAACGGCATTCCTAAAAGTATATCTTTTGATGTTAGTTCATAATTATAAATTTCTTCTATTATTAATACCTTATCCCATACTTGTATTTTTACATTCCTAGCTTTATAAGTAATTAAGCTTCCTTCATTATTAAATCCTTTAACTATTATTGGTGTTTTTAATTTATCCCATTTACTTTCTGGTAAGCAATTATATCTACATAAATTAGCTTCTACTCCTGTATCTATCATAGGCGTATAATATCTACTGTAATATCCTTCTACTACTATCTTCATTAATACATATATTTTCATTTTATGTTAAAGCTCTTCTTAAGAATAACTTCTCTTTGTTATATGTTAAGGTTAATTGTGTATGTTCGATATTATATGGTTTTACTTGTTCTAGCCATTTTATTCCTAATATTATATCTGTTTTTTGCATTTCTTCCTTTACTTCAAATTCTATTTTTATTTTTCTAACTCCTATTATTATTTCTTTTTCTGCTATATTTTTACTATTTATTAAACTTCTTGGT
This sequence comes from Capsicum annuum, assembly GCF_002878395.1. NCBI lineage: Eukaryota > Viridiplantae > Streptophyta > Magnoliopsida > Solanales > Solanaceae > Capsicum > Capsicum annuum. The sequence goes on along the minus strand of NC_061122.1, from coordinate 180,314,291 downwards.
AGATCTGGGCACATATCATTATCAATTTTTATTTCTTCATTTTTTACTAGATATTTTGCTATATAATTTTCTTCTTGTCCTGTATTCAAAAGTATTAGATATTCTTTTTCATTTATTTTTCCTGTTATGTAATATTGGTTTAAATTACTTATTGAATTTATTTCATAACTTGTTCTTTTTTATGAGGTTGATGATTCTGGTTTTTCATCAGCTATTCTTTTCGTTGTACTTATTCTATCATTTACTATTTCTAAATTTTCTTCTATATCTATGTCTCTATAGCTATAATCATTATAATCTATTGTTTTTACAATTTGTTCGAATGGGCTTTCTATTCATATCTAATTAATCTTATTTTTTTCTGTTATTTTATGTTTTGTTGTTAATACATATAAATTTTTGCATCTTGCTGTAAATATTTTACTTCCTGGGGCTAATTTATTTCTGATATTTTTCAATATAATACGAGTGATTTATCTATATTTTTATCTGTTACTGCTACTGAATAATTTGCACTTATTATAAATTTAAATTTTTGGTATATTAAATTTCCTTTTACGGCAGTTATTATACTTTTTTCTATAGATTTTATAATTCTATCATCTGCTAAATATAATTCTATTGGTGTATTTATTCCTTCTCTAAAACATGCTTTTATTAGTATCTCTGTACCTCCAAGGTGTACATATTTTATTGGATCTCCTTTACTTTTTATATCATTTATTTCTTTATTAATTATTCTTTTTGTTACTAGTGGTATACTAGCTTTGTCTTTTGCATATCTACAGTCTATTACATGTTCTTTTTGGCATACTACATAATATTCATCCTTTTTTTTGGTAAAAACATTTTTTATTGTTGGTATTTTAAATATTTTTTCTACACTTAAATCTAATTCTTTTCCTTTTATTTCATCAAATATGTTACTGTCAAATATTATTTTTTATTCCGTTTCTTCATCATTTAAATATTCTTCCTTTGTTATTATTTTTATATCTTCTTCAGTCATTTGATTCATCTATTTCACTATCTATTTCATTATCTGTTTCATTTTCTGAAATTTCATATATACTATCCTCACTTTCTAATTCATAATCTATATAATCTATCTGTATATATTCTGTATTATCTATTTTTATTTCTGATATTTGTTTATTTTTTGAATTTTTAGGTAATTTACAATCTCTAGCTAAATGACTTATCTTTCCACAATTATAACAAGTACATTCTTTTATAGATTTCTTCTTTCTACATGGTCTTTTGTATTTATAATTTTTTACATAATATCTTTTTCTTGGTTTCTTATATTTATATTTTGATTTTTTATATTGCTTATATTTCTTATGTCTTTTTCTTTTCTTATAATATCTTTCTTCACATCCAAATTGGGGTGTTATTTTATTTTTGCAACATGCTAAATTTTTTATTAATGTTTTTTCCATTTTTAATTCTTCTCTATATTTTTCACATAAGTTTCTATACCATTGTTGTAAAAATTTTATTCTTGCTCCTAACGTATCTACTATTTTTGCTTCTTCCAACTTTTTATTATCTTTGAACTAAATGGCTCGGGTAATTTATTAAAATATAATTTCCTTATCTCTTTACTTTCTTCTATACTATATGCTCATTTATAATAATATTCTTTAAATGGCGCAAGTATATTCATCTACTATATAACATATATTACATATTGCTAATTTTAACATTAAATTTCTATTTGTATCTTTTTCTTCATCTTGTTCTTCTTTTATTGTTGTCATACTACCAAATTCATCTTTTATAGCTGTTTCGTATTTTTTTAATAATTCTATAGGTGTTAGTTTAGTTGTTGTTGATGATGTTCCTTCTATAGGTTTATTAGTTCTTAATACTTTTTTGCTATTTTCAGTTAAATTTGAAAACCATAGTTTTACTGATCCTATTAGTGTTCTTTCTATATATTTTGGTGCATCTGTTATATTTATATTATTATCTAATAATTGTTTTGTCATATATCCTATTCATAATTATATTATTTTTTCTGTATCTATTACACAGTCTAGGTCTAAAAAGTTATAATTTTTATTAACTATTTATTTTGGTGTCCATTTGTCATATTCATTATATTTTTTAAACTTGCTCTTATAATATATAGGTTTTCTTATTTTTATCAAGAGTATTTATTTTTGTGTTGGTACTTTCCAAGTTTCCTTCATTAATTACTTTTTGTTTTTCATTGATTTCTAAATTTTTTGTATTTGTTAATATTTCTGTATATGTTTCACTATCTTCTGAATCATAATTATCTGTCTCTTCAATATCTATATTATTTATTTCTAATTCTTTGTTTCTTATTTTCAATTTTTTCTTAAATTGATTTATCTCGTTTAGTAATTTTTGTTCTCTATCTTTTTCTTCTTTTTCCTTTTGTCTTTGTTCATACAGATCTTTTAACATTTGTAGTTCTTTTTCTAATTCAGCAATCCTACTATTCTTGGTTTCTTCTATTTTTCGTATTTCTTCCGTAGTTTGTTGTTTTATTTTTTCTATTCCTTTTTTCTATCTATCTCTTCATTTTCTCTTTCTATTCTTACCATTACTGTCAATTTATCTTCTAATTTTAATTCTTCTTTTTCTAACATTAGATATAAATGTTCACCTATTTTCTTATATCTTCTTCTAGATTAGAAAATACTATTTTTATTTTTAATCCTTCGTGATTTTCATATATTTTTTCATCTATTATAAATTCTTCTTTGTTCATTTTATTGTGAATAGTTCATGTTGATATATATATTCTAAACTGTCTATTTGTGATTCTAATTTTGATATTTCATCTTTTTGTGTATTTATTGAATTTTCACTAACTCCAGCACATATATTATAATGTAATCTTTCTATTCTTATTTTTAATTCTTTACGTTTTTCAGAAATAATTTGTTTTAATTCTTTATATTTCTGCACTTTATTCATTTAAACCATGTTTATAATATCTTAATGGATATCTAAATCTAATTTTATCATCTTCATTCTTCTAGATTTTAAATGGATTATTAATTTTGCTTCAATACCAGATATTAAGGTAATTAGGTAGGCTAATCTTTGATTTTATTTTATTTTATTTAGACTTGTATATTCTGAATAATTATTAATTAAAGAATCTTTAATTTTTCTAAAAGCTTCTCTATTTTTAAATGGTTCTCATAATTAATTCAATAAACATAGATAAATTCTAACATATATCTCACTGCTCTACTTTTTAAATTATTGGCTCTGATACCATTTATAGGGGTGCGGATATATGAAATAGATTTTCGTTGGAGCTGTTGCCACATACCTCTAGATCCATGACATAACTTCCATTTCCTGCGGAAGTTGTGGATAGACCGATAGTCCCGACATCATTAGGTTTGTCAAGACAGGTGGGTAGACATTCGATGGGGATGCGCGAAATGAGTTGGGAATTGAGGGAGGTGTCGCATACCACTGCTGATGTGCAAAGGCCTCCAACCCCAGCTTCATGCCTTCCGTAATGATCTGAGAAAGGTCCTTTGGATTCTGGATTATTACTAGGCACTCTTTGCCCTCTACATACATGGTAAAAGTTAGGGCATGTCCCTTTAGAGCCGCCTCCAGCCAAGACTGGGGTGGAGTCGTCGGAATCGGATTCGTCGTGGTGAAAACTGGTTGAGAGGGATTGGTGTTGCTTTTCGTCATTTGGGAAGTTTGGAGTAGATGATGGATAGGAGGTTTGGGTTTGTGGTGGATATGAACTCCCTTGAAGGAATAATTGAGGAGAGCTTGGGACATTATATGAGTGAGGGAGTATCTGGAGTAGGTAAGGATGGTTTATTTGTGGATACGTTATGAGTTGATGAATAGTCAGTACTGAGAGTACCAGTTGTAATGCCATGTAAAGGGGTGACACATGGTACACAAGGATTGGAAATATTTTGGGATATGGATGAAGAAGCTTTAGGGCTAAGGGGCTGACTAGGAGATTGCATGTTCACCACATGGGGTCCAGGTGGAGAAAAATTTGTTGCTGCATCAAATATTAGGTGTTGAGAAGTAAAATGTAAATCCTTAGATGATGAAGCATACGGCGTGTCGCATAGAGATTTGTCATCGAGGGTAGACCTAGAACAATGGGGATTGGTCGAAATCGAGGTGGTCCCTTCTTTAACAGGTAGACTAACTCCATCATTTAAGGAAAGGGGCAAAACGAGAATGACTAACATCAGCGGACGTGGCACTACCCGATTCGCCCGAGATTTGAGAGTTAAAAAACTTACCTGTGCTTTTTAGACCCGCTGATCTATCTGCAGTAGCAGTTGGAAGTAGCTTACCACGTGGTCGTTCACTTAATTGATTACCAGTCTTTGTTTTTGCTGGCGATTTCTGGTGGGATCGGGCAGGGAATTGCACCAACTTCCAGCCATCCACTGGGTATTCTTGTTCTTTTGACGACTCCGCATGATTGGTATGGAATACCGGGTTATAAAGACACATAGTCGTTGTGTGCCCCAATCTTACACATTTGGTACATAGCATGTTGGCGCCTTGTAAAGAATCTGTGGCTTGTGAGTGCCTATGTATATGTGGGATTGCAAAGGTTGTTCCAAGGGCACTTGGACGCATAACCTAGCGTATTTCCCCCGAGACGTAGATGAAGTAGTGGAATCTATTTTAAGGAGAGTGCCTATTTTACTTCCTACCTTGAGAAGGATGTCCAAGTCGTAGAACTCTGTTGGTAATTCTGGCAACCTTATCCATATGGCGGAGTAAGCAATACGTGCCTGGGATGCTCTAAACTTAGGTTCCCATTTTTGTATTGATTGGAAGCTATTAAGCAAAGACCAAGGCCCATCGTGAAGGCCATGAGTCATATTCTGTTCTTGTTGAAACATAATCAAAAAGAAGTCTGCTCCCAGATCAATTAGGAAGATCTCTTCGGTTGGGCGCCATAGGTTGGTGAGCTTCTCCTTGAGCAATTGATGCCCTACTTTTCGACCGACTAGTTTAACTATAACATAGTATTTCCACGGCGAGTAGAGTCTATTCTTATCAGTTGTGGTTAGTGGAATGAAATTGTCTAGACTTTGCAGAGGTGTGATTTCATCCTGTAGGTCTGCTTCTTGGATTTGGAGGGAGTTCGTATACTATAGAGTAGGTAGTAAAGTATTTTACAGCAGTTTATCTCAGAAGGATGTATTTACAGGTCCTCTAATTGCATCGGGTCAGCAAGAGTTTCTGATTTTTCAGCCATCATCGCATGAAGAGTTCATTCAGGAGAACTTTTTAACTATGTTGGTCTATTGTACTTTCCATGTAATTTTCAGAAAAGGCCTACACAAATGATCTTTGAAAAGGATTATCGACTAGCTTAAACCTGTAACCCTTCCATTAACAAAGACTTGCATAACATAAAAACATTTAACAGCTGAAGTCAATAAGACAATTTACTGCAAACTCTATCCCCATAGACTTCAGAATCCAGAACTTGATTTTTGGATTGGAATGCAGATGTACAAGCCAGAGAAGTTTTTACACAAGATTATCCTCATCGTGCAGAACCCAAAAAAAAAAAGTTTCTTCAGTAATCTCATGCATAACCACCTTGACAAAATTCTCATGAAGCATTCTTGAGCCAAATAAAAGCATTACCAAGATAATTTATTGTAGAAACAACAAATGCTTACATTGCCCAAAAAAAGTTGTTCAACAACAACTCGAGCTACAAAACTGAGCAAAAGTATAACTGTCAGGAAATAAATATGGGATGGCAGGTTGGCTAATTTGGTGACATGCCTTGCTTGTATCTAAACATATTTCTCTTGTAAAAATGAATTCCTATAACCAACAAAGATTTGACATCAGAGTTCATAGTTGGACAGCATTCCAGATACCACCTGACGCATCTTATATTCGCTTTTTATTCCTCCTGTTCTGCAAGTGATCTCAACAATGACATTACAGGCTCCTTGGGGAGGAGGGTTCCGATGAAGCGTTGGTTGAGTCACCTCCAGCGGGATTCAGTGACGAACTACTTGAGAGAGGACCATTTCCATTTTCAGATACAACAGGGATCTTCAAAGTTGCTCTCTCCATTTCCTTTTCAAGCTCTTCTTCTCGGCGTAATTGAGTGAATTGTCCATCCAAAGACTTGGCTGCTGCCAACCATGCAAGGACAATTACTAAGAGCACACTGCCAAGGTAGGGAGTCGAGCTAGCAAGTGAACCAAAAGTCAAAATCATGAACTGTTGTATCAAAGCTCCTCCAGACTTTCCTAGTGGATTGCAAACAACATCAATTGCTGCCTTCCCTTTAACCTGATACAAGAAATTACTCAATATTAATTTTCAGCGAAACCAGTTGGTTTGAAAAGTGATACTAGAACTTTTCTGGTTATATGTAACTAAACAGACATTTATGTCATGTCAGTGACATATATCACCAAGAATTATATGCACCGCCAACATTAGGCTTCAGGTACACATGTTTGAAATTTCATTTCTAACATAAACGTTTGATTGCACTGATGTGAAAATAATTCAGCACTTCGGAAAGCTCTTTTAGCTGCACTGATACCTTAAAGTTAATAATATATACAGAGGATATCATGATACCTTGGTGTCCTCATCCAATGGAATGTAGGCCATTTCTTTGCAGGGATCAAACAAACTATACTTTGCACTCTTACTGAAAATGTTCTGCATTGCCCCCACATAGACAGCTGCTAGAAGAGGAGTCATCCCAAACTTCGCAAGGGTAGGTGTTAGAGGGGCACCAAACAAAAGCAGGGAGAAGAAGCCAACTCCAGTAACAAGCAAGACTGTAGGTGTTATCTTCGCTGCAGCTCCCCAACCATATTTGTCAAAGATCCATTGGCTTAACAACATCATTGTGAAAGTTGCTATTCCAGTAGCAGTTGAGAAGTCACCCATGAATGCAGAGTATTCATTGGGGCTTGGGAACTGCACATGGAGAGAGAATGAATGAGTTAGAATATCAAATGAGAAATAAATCCGAATTCAAAACTTTTAAAGGAAAAAACTATCAGTCGGTAATAATTTACCTGAGCTTTGAGCTTCGACTTCCATGTAACTTCAACAAGGTTGATACTAATGCCATATGCTACAACCAATGTGGCAAGATTCCTGATATATTTTGAAGAGACCAAGAACTTCAAGCTCTCCATTGTGGTCATGTTAGGTTTTACCTGCCAAGTCAAACAATGCAGATATGTAAACATGATTCTTTAATACAAAAGATCTGTGTATAATATCTGAATGACACCATTGATAAATATTTGAAAAGATTTAACTAGCAATGGATTTTCGTTTTTGTATAAGAGATGGAAGAGGGACAAAGAGGTTTGCATCTGCTTCTCAGAAACAAATTGATGACTTAGAGTGCTTTATAAGAAATAATATTAGTCAAGCAAAAGATAAATAGTTTCTTCTACTATCAACTAGTTGCTTCGGAAGTAACTGTCACATATATCAAAGCAATGGCAAATGGTTTAGCTACTTACCTTCTTCTTCTTGCTACGAGTGGGGAGAGGAACATTTCTATTTACCCACCAGTTAAAGAAACAGATTGTCCCACCCATCAACACTACAATGCTCATCATCCCTTTCAGGGAGATTGCCCAGCCATCAACTCCAGGACCTAAAGAGCTTCTCAAGCTAGAAAAGTACTTCACTGTGCGACCAGAGAAAATAAGAGCAACATTTGCACCAAGTCCAAACAAGGGATAGAATCTCTTAGCCTCATCAACAGTCGTAATCTGCAAAGAAATTATCCAAAACAATCTCTGGTAAGTTCAATAATAGTGATTTCCCCCGCCAGAGGTCAAGGGCAATGTATATACAGATAGCTATGTTGATGAACATATTAAAACTGTCCAACACAATCGGTAGAATGGTAATAACAACAGGGGAACAGAATGAAACGTTAACAAATTTGTATGACTAACTGCAACTACGAAAACAGCAGACCAAGACAAACAATGACAAAATGATGCCACCAATATTTGAAGACTCAAATGAGCATGACGGCACACAAACAGAACCATTAGCTAAGTCATCTACAATTAGAGCTATATTAGATAAAGCTGGCGAAACAATTTAGAATGCCACCCTTATGCTATACTACCTTGCTCCTCCCTCCACAAAACAATGCCAGGAAGGCAGAGTGTAGGAGCACATGTATATCAGACTGTTTCCTGCTATAAATAGATCGCACTTACCTCACAAAATTGCAGCAGCAACCATCCAGAAACAAAGAGGCAACATGCAAATTCTAGATAATATCATAATCTAACTAAACAGATTATCCATACAATAAGACTATGCATCCATAAAATGGTTACTAATGCACAAAATATATTCATAGACACAATTTTACCTGATTAGCTAATCCCCAAAAGAGTACTGAAACCACCACACTTCCCCAAAGCTCAGCCATGACATAGAACAAACAGAAACTCCAGATCCTCAGTATAGCAATTGGCCCAAGAAATCTTGGACCAAGAGTGTTAAGAAGTTTATCAGCAAAAGCTGTAGGGTGAAAGTAATTGCTAAAAGGATACAAAACAAACCCAAATGCCCCAAAGAATGCAATAAAGGGAAATATAACAGTATAGAAAAGAGCCTCTTTTGACAACACATTAGCCAACTTTGTGTACATCAGCATGAAACCTATAGCCATAGGCAAATTTACCCAAGTTTTCAAGAATGGGATAATCTCAGCACTGGACCCTTTAGCTGTTACAACCAATACATCCTTAGTATCCCTAAGAATTGTATAATTGAATAGAATACAAAAGAACATTGCCCCAAGTGGTATAATTTTCTTAAGGGTCACAAGTTCAATCCCCATGAACTTAGGTTGCTCCTTTTCTGCAAAAAGTGGCTGGCCATCTGCAGCTGCAGCAGTCTCAGCTTTGCAGATGGGAAAAGACCTGTTCTTTTGGCCGAACAACTGAGTCTTTGGGGCAAATTCTTGAAATTTTTGAAACCCATTAGAGGATAGAGATAAACCATTAAGGGGCCTAGCTTTTAGAGGAATTGATGAATTGAATCTATGCCTTACACCCCCTTGAGGCAGTGGGTAAAAAGCCTTGATTTTGGGTTTGGAAGGTAGGGAAAGAAGCCCTCTTGTTTGCAAAACACCTTCCATTTCTACCTCTCTCTATCTCTCTCCCTCTTTCTCTATCTCTGCTAAGTCCAATAGAACTCAAAAGATTGGACCTTTAACAGCTGGAACATAAAGAGAAAGAGAAGGAGATGAGAGGGATAAGGCCCGAGGGAGGTAAATAAGAAATCTCTACTTTCTATATATATATATATATATATATATATATATATATATATATATATATACTAGAAGCGTAAGTCACGTGTCAGCACGGGCTCAATAGTAGAACATGTGGATTGTAATTTTTAAGTTTTAAAATTTATCTTGGAGTAAAAAATTTGAGCAGTGAAATATTTTCATTAGTAAGATTGAGCGGGATCACAATTGAAACCTTTTTTTAAACTTCTTATTGAATTTTGCGATCAGAAATATAAAGAAAGAAGAGACGTAAATCTGATGAAATAACTTAAATCAAATATCCAGCAGATTATTGATTTTCAATATCACAAAGATTAAGAATCATGTAAACTTACCCAATAAAGAGAAATACACATCTTAGATTCGCTATTATTTTGTTTAATTATTATTTTTAACACAGAAAAAGAGTGTTGCTTTTTAATAGAGAAGGAAGAGTTGAGATTTTCTTCTCTTTATTTTATTTTTAAAACAGAGAAATGTTAATTAATATTGAAGAGCTGTAAAAAGTTGAGAATGATGGCTACGCATATTTGATAAAAAATTTGTTAATGTTAAGAAAGTGTGAAGAGTTTGGTAGCAAATTTATGATAGATACACATTTTTTGTACCTAAATTTACTTTATTTATATTTAAATTAGTTTGTAAAAATCTTTTGCAAATAATCTTTATACTTCTTTTCTTTAATTTCTTTAAAATATAGTAATAAAATTTACTTATGTTTTGTTCTTCTCACACTTTATTATATACATTTTATCCTCTTTAAATCTCATTATACCATTTTACCCTTTTTAAATATCACTGTACATTAAAATCACGATTAAAGCAGTTGAAGCAGAAATCAGTTAATTTTTAATATTTTTATTGTTAATTATTGTTATTTATAGTACTTTTTATTTCATTTTCGAATAATATATGTTGTCAACATAAAACATTTGATTGACTATCAAAATTATATTAGTGCCACATAATATATGTTGTTTTATATCTTTTTCTGTCTCATCCCAATTTATGTGGCACTAATATAATTTTGATAGTCAATCAAATGTTTTATGTTGACATATCATTTTGTTATTCTTATTTTTCTAATACATAAATGACTTATAATAAGGAGTGATATAGTAAAATCATCGTTCGAAAGACAAAAAATTAATTTAAAACATTAAGAGTTAATTCGCATTTTATGTCTATTTTATATTTTATTAAATATTATTTATTTTCTTAATATCTAGATGACTCATAATAATTAATTAAGAACGATTGATTATGTTATTACTATAAAATTAATATAATTTTATCGTATTCAATAGTAATCATCGATAATTCACCGAAATAGTATATTAATTAAATACGGGATTCTATATTTGCATATGCAAAATATAATATTATTAAATATTATTGGATAGTGCATTATATTTATCTTTCACAATAATAAAATTTTACTGTATATTTTTCTTTATTTCTTTTTAACTTGATACATATTGACCCAACACAAATTCTAAGAAAATATTCATTAGAAATTTATTTTATTAAATTAAATTTATTAATTTTGTACTTTAAAAATTTAAAGTTAAGTTTAAATATTAGTATTTCTATATAGAAAAAAATAATTTTAAAATTTAAATTTTCTAAAATAAATAAAAAGATTGTTTTTCTATATAAAAGTCAATTAAAATAATAAAATTGATTTACTTTAAATATTTAGTTGCAATTAATTAAGATAATTTTTTTATTTTATCATGATTTATGCTGCACAGATAAAATTTTGAGAATTGAATAGAACTTTTATCTATTTTTAAAAAAGTATTTTAACTTGTTAATTATTGTGATTTATAATAATTTTTACGTAATTATCCAATAATATATTTACTCCTTGTGTCTCAATTTATGTGGCTTCGGTACAATTTTGAGAGTCAACTAAAATTTTATATAGCTTTTAAATATTTTAAGTTGTTGATTATTATGATTTACAGTACTTTTTCTTTTATCTCAATTTATGTGGCATTGCTAAAATAATGAGAGTCCGTCTTTTAAATATTTTAAGTTATTAATTATTGTGATTTGTGGTAACAAATTAGTTTTGAACATGATAACTGATTAAAAAAAATTACTTCCAATATGTAGTTATAGTTAATTAATAAAAATTAATAGAATATATTAAATATTTAAATATTTTGGAGAAAAAATTCAAAAAGAAAAGGACTTTCTTTCAAAAAGTAAGAAAAATGACGGCTATTTTCATAACTTTCTTTTAACTCAACTCTCAAAATCACCCACTTCTACCTCCGACATTTCAATCCCTACCACCCCAATACATAAAATATGTTTTATTTTATAAAAAATATTTCAAATTTTTTTCTTACCTCATCTCCTCCCCCTGCCCCTTACCCCCTAAAAAAAAAAATTAAAAAAAAAATTTAAACTTTTTTCTTACCCCACTTCCTATCCGACCCCACCTCTTCCAGCCCCACCCCCCAAAAAAAGTAAATTTTTTAAATATATTTTTTCAAAAAATTTCAATTTTTTTTCTTACCCCACCCTCACATCCTACCTCGACTCCCCCGTCACCACCATTAGTGCCACCTCCAAAAAAAAAAAAAAATTATTACATTCAATTTTTTTCAATAATTCTTATCCCATCCCTATCACCTATTTTGACCCCTCCCCCTTCTCCCGAAAAAAAAAACTTTAATTATTTTTAATAAAAAGTTCAAAAAAAAATTCTCACTCCACCCTTCTTATTGTATTCGTTCTCATTTTTTTGTTAAATAGTATATATAATACTTTTATAAAAAATTTTCCTACTTGCATAACGAACACATGAATATAAGTTAGAAACAACTTATTTTCCTAGAAAATGTTTTCGTCCTCCATATTGAACACACCCTAAAAAAAAATATTTTTCGAGGTCAAAAATTATTTTTATAAAAAGTATTTTCTACTCTTAGTTAAACACTAATACGTATTTTCTGAAAATTATTTTTTTCATTCACCAACCAAATACTAGAAAATATTTTTCGAAAAATATTGTTTGCTCACCAACCAAACATAGAAAATAAGTAAGAAATCAACTTCTTTTCCATGAAAACATTTTCTAGGAAAATATTTTCCGTGGAAAACATTTTCCTTCATACCAAACACACCCTAGAAACGTAGCTATATTTGCGTGAAAATCATATGAATAAATCTCGAGGGTTTTCTTATTCTTTTTTTGTTTGTTTTTCTGAATAATTTATTTTTACACATAATTTCAAAATGAAGATATTTTAAATTTTTTATTTTAAATGTAATATATTAGTATAGTTTATAAGGTTTTGTTGCTAATAACTTATAATTTGTGTATTTGTGAAATCTTTTCAATAAGAAATATATGGAAGCATCAATTTTTTAAATAAATTAATAAGAGAATATTATCAAATAAAATGAAACAAAGAAGTATATTTTTATTTATATCTTAGCCGCATGCTTCTGTGGCATGAAATCATCCCCCATTGCCTATGGGAAATCTGAAAATCGGGAACCAGAACCTCTTCTAACAAAACACTGTAAAGCGCTCCTTCTCACAGGCTTACAATGCAGCGACTGAGTACAATCTACTCAACAACAAACCTCATTGTAGAGTCCTCAGGACTACCATTTACATCAATTGGATCCCCCACCAATGGGCCACTATAAGCTTAATGTAGAAGGTTTTTGTCTTGACAATCTTAGAAGAGAAGGTATTGGGGCGTTATATGCAACCAATGGTGAAAGGATGATAGGATTTACCAAAAGTTATCTCTTTGCTACTAATAACCAAATAGAATTACTAGCTCTCAAAGTTGGCTTATCTATTGCTATCCAACAAAACCTTACCCTATTGAAGTCAACACTGATTCAATGGAAGTATTACAAATGCTCAAAGATGAAAATGTTCAGTATAATGGCATTGTTAAACTATGCAAGTCAAAGCTGAGGGAAGCAGGGGCTTCAATAGTCCAGCATTGCTTCAGGGAGCAGAACCAAGTCGCCGATAAATTAGCCAAGCATGGATTAGCCTCAAACATCTTCAAAGAAACTCATCTTTTGCAAGTTCCACCTGTGTATGGGCTTCAGGAATTGGGTGCAGACATGCAAGAAACTTTTTTTGAAAGATCCATTAAAGCAAATGCTCAAATTCTAACTGAGCAAAACTGCTCTTTTGTAATTAACCCAGACTGATTGGCCCTGATTATGTAGTATTATTCTATCTATCTATTTAAATGCACTCAACTACCAAAAATAAAATTGGTTTCCAAAGGAAAAAGACAATGAAAAAGAAGCAACAAAAATTGTATATCCTACTTCCACTTTGAGAGAAATCCTCTTGACCTAATAGTCAAAAGTAGAAGAGATCTAACATAGGCAACATTAGTTTATCTCTAAAGGGTGAAAATTATTTTTTCACCTTACTTTAAAAATTAAATTCTCTCCTCAACTTTAAATAATAAACATTCTTTCCTCTTTTATCGTAATAATATCTATTTTAACCTTGACATTTGCAATATTTTTTTATATTATATATTATTTATTTTAGTCAAGTATTTATATATTTTTAATTAAATTTTTTTAGTATTATATTCTCCCCTCCCCCTCCCTCAAACTATAATCGAAATTGTTATGACACACCTCTTTACGGAGGTTCTATTACCCATTAAATTCATTTTTTTTATATTTTGTGCTCCTTTTTGCTGACGCGACGGTGAAGTATTAGAATTTTTTTTACTCTTTTTGTGCTAACTTGGCCAAAAGGAGTACGAAAATATTTTGATACTTGGCGGCTAGGTCAGCAAAAAGAAGCACATTAATACAGAAAAAATGAGTTTAGGTAGTAATAGACCCCACTTAAAGTTTAAGTGTGTCATGGCAATTTCATGTGTGTTTGTATATATATTTCTGCATATGAGTTTCGATATACTCCTCTGTTCATTTTACTTGTCACTATTTCATTTTTTCAGGTCAATCTACATAAACTTTGACCAATATTTTAAGATATATTTTTTTATTTTATTAATATGAAGAAGTATTGCAACCTACTAGTATTTTTCATACAATTTTCGATCATCTAAATTTTAAATTTAAAATATTAAACTATACATCTTAAAATGTTGGTCAAAGCTCATGCAGGTTGACCCAAAAAGCAAAATAGTGACAAGTAAAAGTGAACGGAGGGAGTATATATTTTCAATATAAGTAAACTTTGGAATTAATTTATTATAAAATATATCTCCATTTTTATCATATAGTATTATATTACATACAGTGAAATATGTTTATAAAGTTATTTTTATTTGTTATTTTCACTTGTATAAATAGATATTATAGTTTTGTGTTATTATTAATAAATTAATTTTATTATTCTGATCATTTATTTCATGTAGAACGCCATTAACTTATATACTTAATAAATGTTTCTCACTTTTTTCCGTCTAGAAAATAATGTTTCTTCTATTTAAAAAAATTTACTATATATATATATTAAAAATAAAAAAATATAATAATTTTAAAGAGGTAAAGAAAAATAAAGATTAATAATGTAAGGGTAAGATATGTATTTAAAAAAGAAAATGGGAAGAGGAGGTGCTTATTGTCTAAAGTTGAGGGGCAGGGGGGTTGATTTTCAAAGTAAAGTTGAGGGAGGAAAATGATTTTCACCCTATCTCTAAATCTCTAATATTTATCTCTAATCTCTATCTCTAATATATGAAGGACTTTAAAAACAGAGAAAATACATCAACCCCCCCCCCCCCCCCCCCGAATTTGTCGCCAAAACTTACTTTAGATCCTAAACTAATCGGACAATTATTTACCCTCCTTAACAACTTTCAAGTGAATTAATTTTCCCTCTACGGCTGACGTAGAAAAAAAAGGAAAGAGAGTGAATTTTTTTTTAAAGCCCACTTTATTATTATTATTATTATTATTATTATTATTATTATTATTAAAGCAACTTCATCCAACTTCATCTTCTTTCTAACACCCCTTTCCCCCACCCCCACCCCCACCCCCACACCCACCCCATTTCTTCATCTACTTTGAACCCCCACCCCGTTTCTTCATCTACTTCGAACGCCCACCCCGTTTCTTTGTGTATTGGTGTGTTTCTTTCTTAGAACTTTTACTTGTGGAAGATTGATTTTTGAATTTGAATTCATTGAGGTCTTTAGTGTTGGTGTTTCTTTGGTTGTTTTATTCTTTGGCAAAGAAGAGCTGGTTTTGGATAGATATGGGAAGGATTTTTTAATTGTAGGGGAAGTGGTTTTGGTTAAATTTGAGTATTTGGTGGAAGTGGAATTGATCTTTTTTAATTGAGATTTTAGTGCAAGTTTTTCTTCTAGGGTGGGCTTGATGAGCTTGATTTTGATTTTGGTTGAATTAAAAACTGAATCAGACAAAGAAAATTTCGTTTTTACAAGCTTGATTTGATTTTGGATTTTACCGAAATCAGAGGAAGAAGAAGAAATCTTGATTAGTTTGGTTTGATTCTTGGAAGAGCTTGTGGATTTGATGAGCTTAGTCTAATTCTTGGAACTAGAAAGTGAATTTATTTTAAATTTTTTTCTTGATTGATTGTAGAGGATCATCATCATCAATGGTTAAAATGGACTTTTCTTGATTGGATTAGAAAAATCATCATCTTCAATGGTTGAAATTAATTTCTTCTTGACTGGTTTAGGAAAATCACCATCAATATCTAGCTCCAACATTCCTCTTCTAATTCTTATTGATAAAAACATTAAATTGATATCTACATGGTTGTTCTCTTGGTGGTGTTAATGGCGAAAATAAAAAAAAATGAAGAAAAAGGTATTTTCGTAGCAGTGGTGGGGGATGAAAGAGGATAAAAAGTGGGGGAGGGTGGGTTGCTGTGTTTGCTGAAGAAAAAAAAGAAATTGGGGTGGGGGTTGGGGTGGAGGTTGTAAAGAAGAAGAACGAAGAGGGGGAGGGGGGTTTATTTTATTTATATAAAATATATATTTTTATAAAAGATATATATATATATATATATATATATATATATATATATATATTTTCTTTTTTTAAAAAAAAACTATATAAAAAGTATGTGTGTGGGATTATTTTTTAAAAAAAATTATAATTTCTTACGTGGCAATGACGTGGGAATGATTTGGCAATGACATAGCGCGTGTATAGTGCACTCTCCGTTGTGAGAGTGGATTTTGATTTTGAGGTTGAAATTAATTCACTTAAAAATTGTTAAGGGGAGGAGGGGGGGGTAAATAGTTATAAGTTAAGTTAAAGTGCTAAAGTAAGTTTTGACTACAAGTTCAGAGGGAAAATGATGTATTTTCTCTTAAAAATATTATATAAATTTTTTGTTCGTCATTAAAAATTTATGTAATAGATAAAATCATTATTTACAAAATAGTAATTTAATTATTGTCCTAAAGTTTCCTACTATTAAAAAATATGCTATAGAACAGAAGTTACCTACTACTCCCTCATTACGGACCAAGAGAATCAAGTCGCATGACGCTATACCATAAAGCTATATCATAAGCAAAAAAATAGACAGGAAATAAGGAGAGGCAACAAATATATTTACGTAAGAGTATGCCAGGTTAGGATCATTACAGCTACACAAATTAAAATTTTGCTAAACTATGTTAGCGTACAAAAACTTTTACAAAAAAGTCAAGGGTACGACATCATCATCTTCAACTCTCATGCATGGAAGGGAGAACAAAAGACAACTACAAAAAGGAAAAGTAAGGTCGGATCTAAACAAAGGACAAAGGAAGAGGACAAGAGAAAGGGATATATCATTGGTTGAGCTATGAATTCCAAACGACTATCTCCTTCAAAACCACACAACCTATTCCATCCTAAAATGGTAAGAAACTTTCATAAAAGGAACAAAGACACAAAAGATAGAGGTAAGAAATAAGATCTACCTCCAAGCAGTGATGCTCTAGTGTGAGCTAGAGTATACTGAGCAAAGGTGGAGCAAGGTGGAAACAAATCCACATAAGGAGACGGCAGAGCTGGAGGTTCTGATAGCTGTCGAACGGGAGCATTGTTGAAGAAGGAGTAAATTTGAAAAGAGGGAATAAAGCATTTAGGGCAAATAGCTCTTTTAAAGGAAGTAACCTTGGTTTGAGCCGAGTTTCAGATAGGATAGATTCTTTTTGTTGTCTTTTTTGGTTTTCGGTCATCTGGCCGGACTAAATTTGTGTACATAAATTTACGTAAAACTTACATAAATTTTAACTAGTTTACTCATAATTACACCCTATCTTAACTTTTTTTAAAAATTTATAAAATATTAATTTTAAATTTTTCAGATACATAATATTAAAAGAGATACATGATTGATGATACATCTTAAGAACAACTAATTTGCTATAATTATGAAAAATAATAATAATTAACACAATTAAAGAGTAATTTATTCTACAGATCTTCTATTTAATAGTTAAATATCCCAAAAAAGTTATTTCATTATAGCATAAGTTTTTGAAAATATTTTTCTTCATATTCAACTTTCAGATTCATTTCTACTTCTGCTTTTCTCTGTTTTTGTTGGCTCTATTTTTTTTATTGGGGTTTTATTGAACTTGATTGTGAAGATGATGAAACTGGTATATTGTTTTTTGATGGGATGAGTCAGTTCTAATCATTGAAAAATACATCTTAAGAACAACTAATTTGCTATAATTATGAAAAATAATAATAATTAACACAATTAAAGAGTAATTTATTCTACAGATCTTCTATTTAATAGTTAAATATCCCAAAAAAGTTATTTCATTATAGCATAAGTTTTTGAAAATATTTTTCTTCATATTCAACTTTCAGATTCATTTCTACTTCTGCTTTTCTCTGTTTTTGTTGGCTCTATTTTTTTTATTGGGGTTTTATTGAACTTGATTGTGAAGATGATGAAACTGGTATATTGTTTTTTGATGGGATGAGTCAGTTCTAATCATTGAAAATTGATAGGGTTGACATTACGATGTTGGATATCAAATTTAGGATTTGTTTAAATTAATTTTGATGCAAAGAAAATTATTTGAAAAGCTTGAGTTTTGATATGCAACAAATTAAAGTTGTGACATTTGCAAGCACTCAAGTTATGACGAACCATCAAGACTTCCGGCAATGTATGTTTTGCTTATTCACTAAATATTTATCGTGATGTATCAGCTAAGATTTGTAAATAATTCGTTCTAAAGTTACATCAGTGATGTATCAGCTAAGATTTGTAAATAATTCGTTCTAAAGTTACATCACAATGTGTATTAAAGATTAGGTGATCCTTCAAGGCAAATACAACTTTTTGCTTATGCATCATAAGTTTTAAATAACCATCATAATATGTAGATAATTTATTCTAAAATTACAGTTTCATTAAAAATTCTAATAATCAACGAAAAGTTATGATAAGAAGTTTTTGCTCATCTATTTGGACTTTTGGCGATATGTCAATCAGAAGGTCCAACATGCAAGCTATTCTTATTAAACTTATTCAAACAAGGTTAAAACTAAAATCAATAAACTATTTTATCTGTATAAATCGTCCAAATTACTTAATTAGGTCTATATAATTGAGATAATTAGTTGAGATACATAATTATGATTGTATCTAAGTTGAGATATACTTTTTAAAGTTTGTAAGAGATACATACTACATTATAACAGTTTTATATGTATCTCTTACTGTACTAATATGAATGTCTCTTATACATGCTACATTAAAATTGTCTAACGAGAGATATATAAAGTAGATGCGTAATGTAGACGGAGATACAAGATGACAAAATATATCTGATGTATTGAAAGATGTATTTGACATCTTTGAACTTGATATTTAACAATCTTATATCAAGAGATACATTTTTTAAAGTCTAACAATTTTATATGTATCTCTTGTTGTACTAATATGCATGACTTTTATACATGTTGCACTGAAGTTATTTAAAGAGAAATACATAAAATAGATGTGTAATGTAGGCGGATACAAAATAACAAAATGTATCTAATGTATTGAAATATGTAGTTGACACATGTGTATAGTTGAAATCAACATGTATCTGATAGATATAACCATATTCTTGAACACTATTTCAACTGGAATACTTCTTATAGATAATCAAATTACCATGAAAAAAGTTACAAAGTTGGATTCTCAGGCAGACTCCTTATTCTTTATAGATAAATTGAAACTTGAAAGATATAATTCGAATACATGTATTCTCCAGCAAAATATGATTTTTTTTTCCACTTTAAACTGACTAATAAGATTCCCTTGGCTAACAATTTGACCCACAAACTAAAAAGGGGACTACATAAATATTCCATTATTGGTACAACTTATCATTTGTTATACTAAAAAAAATAATGACAATATCATTATATCGACAATTATATTGTATTTTAGCAATGAAATTTTTGACATTGTTTGAAATTGAAATAAAAGAAAAATAATAAAAATTTTGACATTATTTGAGGTTGATATAGAAGAAAAACAATGAAACACATATACATCTATACAAGAAAAACTAACAAAGGAACTATTAAAAACGTTAAGGAGGAGAAAGAAGTGTGAACTATATGGAGAAAGGGGGGGGGGGGGATAGGAAGGAGAAAGTATTCTAAAAAATATTTGAAGGAGAAGGAGGTTAGACATTAATGGAATTAAATTGGTGAAGAGAAGATATTAAGGCAAATTTTGAGGGGGGCAATAAATATATTTTAATTTTTAGGTTAGAAGTTATGTGTCTGAAAATTTAAAGAAAGAGAATGTAAATAAGGGATATTTATAATTTTTAATAAGTGATGGAATTTTTAGTAATTTAGATATCTTAAGTTGTGGTTTTGTGAATTTTTTTCTAAATTTAAATGAATAAAATGGCCCACAAAGCCACCAAAAATTGATTTTTTTAAAAAAAAGAACTACTATTCCCTCCATTTCATATTATTTTCTTATTTTCTGTGAGTCAATTTGACTTAGTTTCAAAATTAAATTAGATTAGAATAATTTAATTTTTTAAAATTAAAATTTAGATATCTAAAAATTACATGAAAAGTACTATAAATTACAAATTTTCTTTTTTCAATTTGATTAAGAAATACATCTTAAAATATTAATCAAAATTTGTATCATTTGTAATTAAAAAGAAAAGGAGGAAATATAAAACAATTTTCCAATAAAAGTATAGCTACTTTTATTAAAATTGTTATAAGAAACTATTTTGTATAAACTCTAACCGAAATCATATAGGAGTCCTTTTGATTTATAATCCTTCTTCGTTTATTTAAAACTTTTATAAAATAAAAAGAAAAAGAAGATATTACGGAGTCTTAATTACTTGCAGCTCTGTTGTTCTCCTTCAATTCTCTTATATAATTTCTCGTATTTCTCTCTCAGATGAAACAAGCATGTTGCTGATTTATTGTCGTCAAAGTTTACAATTGTTAACTTCCGCATGATGTCATGCTATTTTGATTCCAACGTATTTTAGATTTATGAGTTTCTTAAGGACATACGGGGATGGAAATTATGAACTTTCTTTTTTAGATATTCAACATATATATTCGATATGTTATTTTAATATATTATATTTAGCTATTAATGCCTAGTAATTATGTATTTCTGTGTTTATACTGATTTCAATTCTATTTTATGTTATTTTAATATATTATATTTAGCTATTAATGCCTAGTAATTATGTATTTCTGTGTTTATACTGATTTCAATTCTATTTTCTTTTGTTTAATAGCAGTTTGAAAGTGCTTTAGTATTTTGTGAAGAATCATGTACGAGTAGTTTGTTTTGTCGAATTTAGTTACTATTTTATGGATTAATGTCCATGAACTGTTGTGTAGCATGTAAAAAATTATATTAGCTTTGTGTACCCATCACCATGGATGAGATTCTCACTTCGTAGAGAAAACTTTTAAGGATTTTAAAAGTCGCATCAAACTCCTCAGTCCTTACACATGTTATGCAAATATTATTACGGGATAGTGATGTCTTTCTTTTGTAACAAAAGTTAAAGAAACAGTAACTGAAGATGAACTACTTGTATGATATATAAGTTGTAATGGAAGAGAGAGAGAGGGTGGGGGGTGGGGGGGGGGGGGGGGGGGGGGATTTTCTTTGGGATTTTTTTTTATGGGAGGGGGGGGGGGGGGGGGGGGGGGGGAGGAGGTATTTCCTTTGGTATTATTTCTAATGGAAGAGAGAGAGAGAGAGAAAGGGGGGGAGGAGGTATTTCCTTTGGTATTATTTCTGGTGCGGAAAAAAATCACATCAAAAAAATGTGAAGGTAAATATTGTTGTGGTCTAAGAATGCATTTTTCAGGTAACCTAGAAATAATTTTATAATCTATACACTAAAATAAGCCACAAAATTTCAATATCAAACAATCTTGATGACTTCTTTTATTCCTTAAAAATAGATTTTTGTTTTAAAACTATCCAAGAATAACAATATAAAGCAATAAAGTAAACGAGAAATATATAGAGACAAGCTAAGAGAGGAGAGTATTCTTATTTCTTACAAGTATAAATGTGTATTCAATATGAGCCTTTATGTCTCACTATATAGTCTAACACAAAGACATACAAAAGGTTCCTTAGTTAGCATGAAAAGGCATACAAAAAGGTTTTTTCTTGATTTTAGTATCGTGTTCTTTTTTAGTTATTTAATGATCTACTCTTAACAGTATTATTTAGATTTGAAATTTCTGTATGTATAATAGTAGAATTGTCACACAAGCTTAATGAATTGTCATGATTGCTTAGTATGCTTTAGGGTGCTTTTAATATGAGCATGTGTTTCATCATGTAAAAATATGATAAAACAAATGTCATGCTTAGTAGATCGCTTGCTGTAGAGTAGCTTGTTGACAATTAAGATTCGTAAAATATGAAAGAGTGAGATAGCGTCGGTCTTAATTTCCTCATGTTCTGATATTCTTGACTCAATATTAAATGCATAAAATTGACTTGGATGGAGATTAAACACAAAAATTTGACTTGAATGGATCAGTATATACCATCAACAATTTTTTAGATCTCTATTTCTTTTCCGATCTGTGTTCATACAAAATAAATAAAATATTCAAAATTAAGGGTAAAATATTGTAGGAGTATGTTTCAGTGTGCATTAGCCAATAGATGTCACCATTATCATCTCTAGCCAAGAAGTAAATAAAATAAAGAATGAGATAATCCGATTATAGTCAATCATAATTAAAAAAAAAATTATTTTATTTCTGAAAAAAAAAAACGGAAGACATGTCAAATAGACTAGGAATTATATGTATCTAAGGTAATTTCATCTTGCTACTACAACTAGTTGCCTTTGGTTATTTATATGTGTCACGATCCGGCCCAAGGTCCTGGCCGCGACGAGTATCTCGAACCACACAGGCCCGAGATATCCCTACCACTCCCCAACCCACTAGTGATATTGTCTACTCTGGGCCCAGGCCCGCACAGCTTTAAAACACATCACTAGGGTGTAAGGATTTTTCACTTATATACCCAGCATCCCTCCTGTATTTTGTCGATGTGAGACTCCTTCCTAAGTTGGGGTGTTACATACATCCCCTTATGGACTCAGCGTCCTCGCTACGGTTTGCCCCACTGTCGATGTGAGACTCCTTCCTAAGTTGGGGTGTTACATACATCCCCCTTATGGACTCAGCGTCCTCGCTGCGGTTTGCCCCACCGAATGGGATTTGCCTACACTCAGGACTGAGGTTTGCCCCGCCTTATCGGGATTCGCCTACACTCAGTTTGAACTCTGGCCCACATCGACAGGGACAACACAGGAGCGGCTCTGATACCATTCTGTCACAACCCGGCCCGAGGCCCTGGCCGTGACGGGTATCCTGAACCACACAGGTCCGAGATACCCCTGTCTCCACCCAATCCACTAGTGATATTGTCCGCTCTGGGCCCAAACCCGCACGGCTTTAAAACACGTCACTAGGGAGTAAGGTTTTCTCACTTATATATCCGCTCTGGGCCCAGGCCCGCACGGCTTTAAAACGCGTCACTAGGGAGTAAGGCTTTCTCACTTATATACCCAGCATCCCTCCTGTGTTTTGTCGATGTGGGACTCCTTCCTAAGTTGGGGTGTTACATACTAACCCCTTACGGACTCAGCGTGAGCTGCTCTGATACCATTCTGTCACGACCCGGCCCTAGGCCTTGGCCGCGACGGGCATCCCGAACCACACAGGCCCGAGATACCCCTGTCTCTGGGCAACCCACTAGTGATATTGTCCGCTCTGGGCCTAGGTCCGCACGGCTTTAAAACGCGTCACTAGAGTGTAAGACTTTCTCACTTATATACCCATCATGCCTCCTGTGTTTTGCCGATATGGGACTCCTTCCTAAGTTGATATGTTACATACAAGTGTTACAATATGATGTTCTGAAAAGTTTAATAATTTGAAATAAATTCATTATGAGATGTTTCTGCATTTTTTTATTTTCAGATAGTTAATACTATGAGAGTTATAAATTGAATGCAATTTCATGAAACTTAAAGGTGGAAAAAAGCGGAGTGAGGTGGTGTAGGTATATGCGGGTGCGCTGCGCGTCAAATTGATGCGGATAAAAATACAATGAAATGTTGGAAAGGATGGAATGAAATTTTGAGGGTTAAAACAGAACCTACACCACACTTCAGATTCTGTACTATTTTTCTATATTATCCATATTTGTTTACTAAATTTGATTATCATGTCCTTTACAATATTGGTGGTTTCATTTAATTGGTTTTGGCAAAGATAATTACGAAGCCAAATCTTTGTAATATCAAAACATGCATGATCTCTTACTCTTTTAATGCTAATTTATATGATATGATTCATGAAAATCATGGAAGTATACTGTAAAGAGTCCTGAGGGCCTAGCGATGACCATCATATGTTGATTGACAAAGACTTTAAAAATGGGTGAAAAGAAAATGAGAGATCAATTCAGTGATGGTATGCAGAGAACAAGGATGAACTAATGTTCGCTTTGCCCCGAGTCAGACAGGACAATTGTCTTAAGCCCTCATTCTAATATTGACGCCTTCACCATCCTTCTCCAACTGAATGAAGTTGAAGGTATTCAAATGCAAAAAGACGATATATATCTGGGTGTCTGTAAAATTCTCTCAAAAACCTGAGTTTATGGGATACGAGAAGGAGAGACATTTCACACTCTACTTGAATTTATGTGAGATGAGAGGAAAGGAAATTTAACACTCAACTTGGGCTTATGAGAGACAACAGAGAGAAATTTAACACTTAACCTGAGTTTATGAGAAACGAAAGAAAGAAGATGAAGTGATTGATGGTGCTAGATAAGCATCTACGTTTTATATATAACCATGAAAAATCAAATACTATGTAGCCATAAACTTTTGTTTTAGCATTATGTCTAGGATATCTGATAATGATAGTGTAGAGTTTTACATTTTAAAGTTCTTTGATAGAGTATTAATTGATTGCTTTCCTATTAATCTTATAGCAAGAAAGTGAGTTGATTGAAAATAAATTTCATTTTAAATCAATTAAATATATGTCTTAATATTGTATAACTTCAGACAAGAAGTTGAAATGATCAGTTAAGAAGTTGAAAGGATTCTTCAACCTTAAATTTTGAATCACTATAACATAGTATATGCATTCAGCCATTTTTTATCTCTCTTTTCAAAGCCTAAAATTTAAATTTTGTACAGTCTAAATTTTAACAGATTAAGTTTGATATAAAAAGGTAAACTAAGAAACGTACACCAAGACATAAAAATGCAAGATTATCTGTAGTTTCAATTAAAGGCATTAATATCATTACTATTTTGCTCTCCTTTTTCTTTTAAAAAATTTTCATTCAGTGTCCATATTGAAGTCACACTAAATTTAAATTTGTGCCGAAAAATCACAAACTCTTATAGGATTAATACCATACCATATACATAGATATACTAGATTATGAAACGTGTGTTACACGTGTATCCCAAGTTAACTATTAAATATAAATTTTATATTACAAATAATAAATTTTAAATGGTACATATATTATTGAACTTTATCTGCGCTATAAAATATAAATCAAATCAAAAAAAAAATAACAAAGTATTTTCTTTATGTAATGTATAAACTTGAGTTTAGCAGACAATATTAAAATTTATTCTTCTGTTGGTGGAAGTAGCAAGTATGTGGTAAATTGATTGAGGTGTGTGTAAATTGTCCAAAATTTTATCTTTACTAAAATAAACAAATAAAAAATCTTCTTTTTGGGTATTATTTAATTTATGAAAAAGGACCTAAAATGTTTTTCAACCATGTGAAATGGTATAAAAATGTCGTCCGTCTACCTATTGGGTCTAAAATGCTCTTTCTATCTACCTATTAGGCCTAAAATGCCCTTTCCGTCATCTATTGGGGCTACTTTGCCCTTTTATTTAAGAAAAAATTACATAATACTACAACTTATCTTTATTTAACTACATAAAATCTGTATCCTTTTTATTAATATTAACCAAACAAATACAACAACAACAACAATAACAAACCCAATGTATTCCCACCTAGTGAGGTCTGGGGGGTAAGATGTACGCAGTCCATACCTCTACCTCTGATGAAGAACCAAACAAATAGTATAATTATATATTAAATTTTCATATTTCTTATTTATTGCTTATTTTTATGGAAGCTCTGTTCATTCATTTTTTTATATACAATATAAAAAAAATTATGTTTTTTATTTTTATTGTCTGTTCACGATGCCTCCATAAGAATATATGGTATATTTGTACCATAAAAATTTATGATATATTTACATATTATACAAATTATATTTATATCATAAAAATACATGATATATTTATACCATACAAAGTATATTTATACCATAAATACGTGATTTATTATACCATATAAATTATATTTATATCATAAACATACATGATATATCTTAGATATAAAAAGTTTATACCATGTAATACTGGAAATATATATTAATATTTAATAAATAAGTTTTAACAAGAAAAGTACTTCCGACATAATGAGATATAGCAAGAATATTTATCCCATAAATTATGTAAAAAATATAATAATAATTGGACAATGACATAAATTATATTTATACAATAAAAATACATGATATATCTGTACTTCCAACATAATGATTTTTATTTCATGAATATTTATCCATAAAAATTATGGTTAACCTACTACATTAGAATTTAAAATACATGATAATCAAATAATACTAGATGATTAACATACACGAAAATAAAAAGAAACATACACGAGCAAATAATAAAATACTTGATTTATTTAAAAATATTTGGCTTTTGGCCATAATAATAAAAAATTCCATTTACACTATAAATTAATTTTTTCTTGGACATTTTTATCCTTTTAACTTAAAAATTAAATATATTTTTCTATCACATTTTCAATGCATTGATTATTGTAGAGGAACTTAATTACAATCAATTCATTGAAAATTGTTTCTCAATTTCCCTTAGCCTTAATGATATATTTCTGCAGATTATTTTTGACAAGGAATACGATGGAACATACGGTTTGACATACTCATATCTTAATGATATAGCCTTAATGAAACATACGGTGGAAATTCAAACGTATTTTCAAATCGATTTAAACATAATTTTTACTAATTTTAATTCTCGCTTAAAAAAAATTGTCTAATTTAATTCTTTACTAAAATATTTTTTCTCCACACTTAAATATTTTTTCATTGAAACGTATTTTCAGTATTTGGAAACATAAGGTGATAAATACGTTTATAGTTTGCCAATTTTCATACATACTCATTATTTGTTAATTTCAGTATAATTTCATATTTGAAAGCATAATCATTATTTGTTAATTTCAATTTAAATCTGTGTAAATACATTTTCAAATACATTTACTTAGGTAGACATTCTTAATTTTAGTTAGTATAATTTTACACCTTTTCAAGTTAAGAAAAAAATAATTAGGCAGAAATCTCAACATTTCAGCATGATCTCAGTCAATGCTTATTCTTTCATAGTAAGAGTTTTATTTGTGACAGTAAAAGACAACCAATACATTAGTTCGCATTTCTAAGTTTGAACATAACACCCTTGACTCTAGCTACGACTGTTCAAAATCGAACTGAAATCAATAATCTGTAATGACATTTAATTCATTGAACTAGTGGTTCGACTTATCGGATTACCAAGTGTAAAGTGTGTTGATTTGTTGCTATCGCAATATTTTACAAACTATTTATGATATATATATATATATATATATATATATATATATATATATTAATTTATCAAATCATCGTAATATAGAGGTGAAAGATTTATATGATTAACACTTATATCTCATTCTCTTTTGTTCGACAGATGTGAACTGTGTGCATAATTTCTATAAGTGTCAACGTTTATCAAATTTAAGGTATGTTGAGTTGTCGTTATTGCGAAATCTTACAAATTATGTATGAGAATTATATATTTTAATTTTATTTAAACATATACTTAAAAAAATAAAGAATTAGAGGTTATTTTAGTAACAAATATAAGAAATGATTCACAATTTATTAAACCGGCGTAACCTAGGGGCAAAAGACTTGTACCATCAATACTTATGTCTCACTCCCTTTGATTCGATACATATGACTATACGAATGATTTTTATAATGTGTCTACATTTACCAGTTCTAAATTGTGATGAGTTGTCGTTATTGAAATATTTCACAAACTATGTTTAAAAGTTATTTAAATATATAACTTAATTTTATTTAAATATAATAATTAAAAAATAATCAATTGGAGGTCATTTTAGTAACGAATATAAGTAATGATTAATAATTTATCAAATCGGCATAACATAGAGGCAAAACACTTGTATGATCAACACTTATGCATGTGTCAATCTTTTTGGTTCGACACATATGAACTATATGCATGATTTTTATAATGTGTTGATATTTACCAATTCTAAAGTGTGTTGAGTTGCCGTTATTGAAATATTTCACATATTATGTTTAAAAATTATTTAAAATAAAGTTTAATTTTATTTAAATATAATAGTTTAAAAATAATTAATTGGAGATTAATTTAGCAATACACATAAGTAACGATATGCAATTTATCAAATTAGCATAACATAAAGGTGAAAGACTTGTATGATTGACAGTTATATCGCATTCTCTTTTGTTCAATAGATGTGAACTATATGCTTGATTTCTATAAGTGTCAACGTTTATCGGATTTAAGATATGTTGAGTTGTCGTTATTGCGATATCTTACAAATTATGCCTGAGAATTATTTAAATATATATTTCAATTTTATTTAACCATATACTTAAAAAATAAAGAATTAGAGGTCATTTTAGTAACTAATATAAGAAATGATTCACAATTTATCAAACCGGCATAACATAGGGGCCAAACACCTGTACCATCAATACTTATGTTTCACTCTCTTTGGTTCGACACATATGACTATATGAATGATTTTTATAATGTGTCGACATTTACCAGTTCTAAATTGTGATGAGTTATCATTATTGAAATATTTCACAAATTATGTTTAAAAATTATTTAAATATATAACTTAATTTTATTTAAATATAATAATTAAAAAATAATTATTTGGAGTTCGTTTTAGTAACGAATATAAGTATTGATTCATAATTTATCAAATTGGCGTAACATAGAGGAGAAACACTTGTACGATCAACACTTACATGTCAATCTTTTTGGTTCGACACATATGAACTATATGCATGATTTTTATAATGTGTCGATATTTACCAATTCTAAAGTGTGTTGAGTTGCCGTTATTGAAATATTTCACATATTAAGTTCAAAAATTATTTAAAATAAAGTTTAATTTTATTTAAATATAATAATTAAAAAATAATTAATTAGAGGTCGTTTTAGTTAAAATATATAACTAACAATATGCAACAACAACAACAACATACCCAGTATATCCCACATAGTGGGGTCTGGGGAGAGTAAAATGTACGCAGTCCATACCACTACCCCCGACGGGGGTAGAGAGACTGTTTCCGATAGACCCCCAGCTCAGGACCAAGGACTGTAGACCAACAGGCAAGCAAAATGATACATAGCACCAACATCCACAAAAATAAAGTATAATTAACCAAAAGCAAGCATTATGTTAAAGTAACAAAGAATCAACATTCACAAACAAGACATATAGTTAACCCACCAAGGACCCTCCGTCTCCCAAACCTAGAGCTACCAACCAAGCTACCCTTAACCCTCCTATCTACAGACTACGAGTCGAACCCACTCCTTAGCCCTCTAACTTAATACTCTTCTTCCAAACTTTCCTATCGAGGGTCATGTCCTAAGTAAGCTGTAACTGTTCCATGTCACGTCTAATCACTCCTTTCTAGTATAACTTAGGTCTACCCCTACCCCGCTTGAAACTCTCCAAGGACAACCTCTCACACCTACGAACTGGGGCATCCATGCCCCTTCTCATGATATGGTCAAACCATCTCAACCTCACTTCCCGCAACTTATCCTCTACTGAGACCACTCTCACCTTCTCCTTAATAGTCTTATTCCTAACCCTGTCAGCCCTCATAAATCTACACATCCAACACAACATTCTCATTTTTGCCACCTTCAACCTTTGGACGTGAGAACTCTTAACCAGCCAGCACTCAGCCCCATATAACATGGCCGGCCGAACCGCAGCTCTATAAAATTTAGCTTTAAGCTTAAGAGGCAACTTCTTATCGCACAAAATTCCCTAGGCAAGCCTCCATTTCATCCAACCTGCCCCAATACGGTGGGAGACATCCTCATCAACCTCACCATTCCCCTGTAGCATAGACCCAAGATACCTAAAAC
The DNA here is from genome assembly GCF_002878395.1 of Capsicum annuum. Classification (NCBI taxonomy): domain Eukaryota; kingdom Viridiplantae; phylum Streptophyta; class Magnoliopsida; order Solanales; family Solanaceae; genus Capsicum; species Capsicum annuum. The sequence continues at coordinate 180,284,081 of NC_061122.1, read as the reverse complement.
TATCTCTCTTACAAATAGCCTGTGACTCCAACTTCAACACTACCTTTTCTTTTTGCCTCGCATCACTAAAATTGCACTCCAAATACTCTGTTTTGGTCCTACTCAACCTGAATCCTTTAGATTTCATGGTCTGTCTCCAAACCTCCAGCTTATTATTAACACTTCGGCGTGACTCATCAATCAAAACTACATCATATACAAAGAGCATACACCAAGGAACCTCCCTTTGTATATCACACGTTAACACATCCATCACCAAGGCGAATAAAAATGGACTAAGAGTCGAACCATGGTGCAGCCCTATCAAGATTAAAAAATGTTCGGAGTTCCCTCCCACTGTCCTTACCCGGGTCTTTGCCCCCTCATTCATGTCCTTAATCGACCGAATATACGCCATAGGTATCCCTCTCGCCTCCAAGCATCTCCACAGAACCTCCCTAGGGGCCTTGTCATAAACCTTTTCCAAGTCAATAAACACCATGTGTAGATCCCTCTTCCTCTCTCTATACTGTTCTACCAGCCCCCTCACTGGGTGAATTGCCTCAGTCTTTGATCGACCAGGCATAAATCTAAATTAATTCTCTGAAATAGGCACTATCTTTCTCAACCTCCATTCCACCATCCTCTCCCAAATCTTCATTGTGTGACTCAACAACTTAATACCACGGTAGTTGTTGCAACTCTGAATGTCACCTTTGTTCTTATATAAAGGAATCATCGTGCTCCATCTCCACGCCTCAGGCATCTTAGCGGTCTTGAAAATATTGTTAAACAAATAGGTAAGCCACCTCAATCCAGCACCGCTAGCAAACTAACAATATGTAATTTATCTTGTATGATTGACAATTATATCTCATTCTTTTTTGTTCAACAAATGTGAACTATATGCTTGATTTCTATAAGTTCCAACATTTATCGGGTTTAAGGTATGTTGAATTAGAATTATTACAATATCTTATAAATTATGAATGAAAATTACTTAAACATATATTTTAATTTTATTTAAACATAATACTTAAAAATAAAGAATTAAAGGGTATTTTAGTAACAAATATAAGTAATGATTCACAATTTATCAAACAGGCGTAACATAGGAGCGAAAGACTTGTACCATCAACACTTATGTCTCACTCTCTTTGGTTCGACACATATGACTATGTGAATGATTTTTATATTGTGTTGACATTTACCAGTTCTAAATTGTGATGAGTTGTCGTTATTAAAATATTTCAAAAATTATTTTTCATAAATTATTCAAATATATAGTTTAATTTTATTTTAGCATAGTAATTAAAAATAATTACGAATTGTGCCACTTAAATGGGCATTTGTAATTTATTTATATCACTTATAAAGGATGATAAACAGACAACAAATCGACATATTTGCTTGTGTTGCCTCCTTGGATATTTTCTTTTAGATATGTTTATTTAACTTTTCTTTTTAATCTATTATATATTTGAGAATTACGTAAAAGAATAATAAATCATAATAATTACCAACTTAAAATAATTAAAAAGACATAAAAAATTTAATTGACTCTCTAAATTTTATTACTGCCACATAAATTGAGACAAAAGAACAAGTACTATAAATCTCAATAATTAATAAATTAAAATATTTAAAAAATATATAAAAAAATTTAGAACACTCTCAAAATTGTATCAATACCACATAAATTGAGACAAAGGGTATAACATATATTATTTAAAAATTATGTAGAAAATTATTATGTTTTAAAAAAAATTAAACTACATAATTTAAATAATTTTTTAAATGTAATTTGAAAATATTTTAATAATGAAAGTTAAAAGTCTAACACATTAAATATGGTAGATATTAATGTATCACAAAAATCATAAAAATTATATAGTTCATAAGTATCGATCCTAGTTAATATCAACCTAAGAAAGTCGGGTATTAATATTGTAGTCTTGCACCCTTATGTTATGCTGGTTTGATAATTTGTGAATCATTACTTATATTTGAGCATATTTTATTTGTTAAATTTTAAATTTAATTTTTTTCATATTTGAACGATATTTTAAATATAATTTGAAAATATTGTAATAACGGCAGTCAAGACTTAAACACTTTAGATGTGATGGATATTGACAAGTTATAAAAGTCAAAGTATTCATTATCGTTGACTCTAGTTAACAACAACCCAAGAGAGTCATACGTTAATATTGTAGTCTTGCGCCCATTGATTTGATAATTTTAGAATCATTACTTATATTTGTTATTATTCTGACTTCTAATTAAATAATTTTATAAATTATTATGTTTAAATAAATTTAAAACACATATTTAAACATAATTTGAAAATAATATAATAACGACAGTAGAAATTAAACTAAAAATATTTTAGACATGGTAGAAAGTGTCACTCTTTATAAATCATAAAAATCATTGATCCATAAGTGTCAATCCTATTTTATAACAACTCAAGAGAGTCACGTATTAATGTTGAAGTTTTATAGCTTCCTGGTGTTGTAAACGTTCACTTGGTTAAATACAATCGTTTTTTTACCCAAAAATAAATGTTGACGTTTTACATATTTATTAGTTATTATCTTTTAAAAAGTACAATAAAAATTCAAATAATTAATGATGACCTTAGTTAACATCGACCTAAGAGAATACTCACACACTAATGTTGTATTCTTGCTCCTTTATATTAAGCCGATTTAATAACTTGTGAAACATTAGTTAATTTTATAATTAATGAAACCTCTAATTAAGTAATTCTATTATTTATTATATTTAAATAAATTTAGAAACTAAATATTATATATTTTTTAAATATATAATTTTAAAATATATCAATAAAGATAGTTAAAGCTCAAAACACTTTATAATTATCGACACTAATTAATTACACTAAACACTTACATCTTCTATGTTATGAAAATCTTACAGTTACATCCCCAAAAACGTTGATTCTATATTTGCTAAAAACATTTAAACCTTGCATATAATGAAGATCATATGTAATTGAAACTTTATTTAACTAGTTATATATAAATAATTTTCAAGGAAAAAATAAATAAAAACTACAATAAAAAACAGATTATATATAATAAAATATTATAGTTAATTAAATTACAAAAAATTTACGTACTTAAAGCCATAGAAAGTTATAATTTATAGTGGGTATATCTTTTAAATAAGTTGTATCATATTCTATTTTAAAAATATTTATTTATGTTTCAATCAAATGTATGAATAATTTTTTATACTCTTGTTTTAAATATTCGTTAGAATAACTTTTCAAAAATATTTTCTTCATATTTATGGTTATAATTTATCGTTTAAAAATTATATTATATATTTAATTATAGAGACACTTAATAAGAGGTGTAATGTAAAACTATCAAAGTACATGTGTAAGCATTTCATTTTAAAATTTAGAAAGTATATTCATATTATAAAGTGTTCAATACTAATAATTTATATATTGAAGATTTTAAATTAAATATCGTAAATTTTATATATATATATATATATATATATATTTTCATCTATAGAATTTTGTAATATTTCAAATTCCAATTTTCCTAATCGGCCTAACTTACTTGCATTAATGCCCCCTCTCCCCACAAAAGCTTCTGAATTTAGAAACAAATCGAAAATTATGCATAACACGCTTCAAAATAGATGATGATTTGAAGTTCTGCATATCTTGTTTCTATCAAAAAATGAATAGTAGTAGTTAGTAATTTGTTTATGTTGGTAAAGTTGTTATCTTTGAGAAAGCTGGAAATCAAGATTTCTTTTTGACATGTTTTTAAAATAAGTTGTAATATCCTATTAAGTTGTATCATATTCTACTCCCTTCGTTTCATTTTATTCCTTTCAAATTTTCTAATTTGATATCCCATTTTACTTGTCCTTTTTTTACTTATCAATATAAGATAAATTTTTTTTTTTTTCATATTTTACCCTTTACATTAATTACCTTTCTTAAAAAATTTAAAATGTAAAAATCATTTAATAGAGGTACTACGGTAAACTAGCCATGTTATTTATTATTTTTCTTAATAGCTGCGCCATCCCAATTTGGGACGAGTAAAATGGGACAGAGAGAGTATTAAATAAAAATTATTTAAAATAAATAAATATATTTTATTATTTTAATGAATGGTCATTTATTTAATGTCATTTTTCAATGTGAAAATTGACTTTTAAGTTTAGGGAATAACAAAGACTTTAATTTTCTTTAATTAAAAAATTAAAAAAAATTACTCCATCTGTTTTAAAAAGAATGACATATTTTAACTTGACACAAAGTTTAGAAAAATAAAAAAGACTTTTGAATCTTGTGCTCTTAAATTAAAGTAGTGTCAAATATACCAAAATGTCCTTTAATCTTGTGGTCATAAACATGCCAGGTGAAAAATTAAAATTAAAGTATTGCCAAAAAGAAAAAAAAATCATTCTTTTTTAAATGAATTAAAAAAAAATAGGCCAATTTTTTTAAAATGAAGAGAATAGTTTATTTTAAAAAAAAATTATTATAATTTTTGATCAAATTATAGCCAAATTTTTATGTCATTTACCCTATCAAAAATATAACAAGTCCAATTCTGAAAATTTCACAGATTGGCCGTTGGGCATGATAAAGAGAGCAAGTTGCTGATTAAATGTAAGATGCACACGTGTCAACTTCTTATCCCCATAAAACCACCGATAAGAAATTCATCCTTCACCCTAAATAAACGATCATCTTATCTCTTCATCACCGTCCATAACTTTTCCCCTTTCAATCTCTACCGTCCATTACACTCCATAATCCCTTTTCCCATTTTTCCACTCACAAATCCCCTACTCTCCTCTCTCTCAACATTTCCATCAAATGGCGGCTCTCCAACAAACTCCGATCACTTTCCAATCCCGGTCACCGCTGGTCACTCAAATCATCACCGGACCGGTAGCAAAACTCAACTTCTCCGGCGGACTAAAGCTCCCCAAACTCACAATCAAGCGCCGCATCTCCCGCCGCGGCAGAGGAGGCGGCGCACTCGGTGCAAAAATGGCGGACACCGCCGCTGGAAGCTATGCCAACGCTCTCGCTGACGTAGCTCAATCAAACGAAACACTTGAGCAAACAATCGCCGACCTCGAAAAAATCGAGAAGCTCTTCGAAGACGAAGCAGTCTACAATTTCTTCGTCAGCCCTATCGTTAGCGAAGAGAAGAAACGTGAACTCGTAGACGAAATCGTCTCGTCCTCGAGCATTCAACCACACGTGGCAAACTTTCTTAACATCCTAGTTGATATGAAACGGGTTGAGTTGATAAAGGATATAGTGAAGGAATTCGAGAAAGTGTACAACACACTTACTGACACAGAACTTGCTATTGTGACATCAGTTGTGAAACTGGAATCGCAACATTTAGCGCAAATCGCCAAGGGAGTACAGCGATTGACTGGTGCGAAAAATGTCAGAATCAAGACGGTAATTGATGAATCGCTAGTTGCTGGGTTTACAATAAGGTATGGAAATTCAGGATCTAAGTTGATTGATATGAGTGTGAAGAAGCAACTTGAAGATATTGCTGCTCAGCTTGAAATTGGGGATATTCAATTAGCTGTTTAATTAATTGTTATCTTTTTACAATTTTAATTTTTTCAAGTGATTAATTTTGTAATATATAATTTGCTCAAAAGGCGAATTAAACATACTGTTCTAAATTTTTGGATGAATATAAATTAGTTGCTGTATGCAAATTTAAATTGGATGATAGCAACTATCAGTCTTCAAGATTAATTGAAAAATCAAGCCAAACTAAATGCTTGTGTATATTTCTCAGAATTTTCTGGTTATGTGAAATTAGGATATTTGACATGTGATGAGTGATATGGACCTTTGACTAATAATATCTAAATCTATATTTAGTAGCCGTCTTGCCATGATTTTTTTTTGGGTTTGGGTTTGGGTTTGGGTTTGTCTTTTTTATTTTTTTTTTTTAAAATTTTGATTTTTTTTTTAAAATATGATTTTATACTCTCAATTTTAAAAATTATTAAAATCACTCAACTACTAATATACCTACTAACATACTACTATATGTTGAGAAAATAATTTATATGTCTTTAATTTGAATAATTATTATGATTGTTATTCTTCTAAAATTTGAATAAAAATATCACAAGTACGAGCTAAATAAGTTTATCTAACCATAATCGATTACAATAATATACCAGTGTATTCCCACCTAGCAAAGTCTGCGGAGGGTAGAGTGTATGCAAATCATACCACTACTTCAGGAAAAGTAGAGAGGTTGTTTTTGATAGACCTCGGTTTAGGATCAATAACAGTATAACAAACATAAAAAGTAAGCGCATATAAACAAATTAACAGTATAATAAACACAAAAGATACGTGCATAATAGACTAGTATCGGATGCAAAATAAACCAACACTACTAGCCCCAAGATAAAACTACAGTCACAATACTATGAATCAGAAACTCCAGTCCCAAAGGAGCGCTCCCCTACTACTACCCTCTTTCGTGTCCCTCACACCTTCCTATCAAAGGTTATATCCTCTGTAAGTTGTAATTGCTCCATATCATGCCTAATCACCTCACTCCAATATTTCTTCGATTAACCTTTATCCCGCCTAAAATCATCCATAGCCAGAGTCTCACACCTCCGCACTGGAGCATCAGGGCCCCTCCTCATCACGTGTCCGAACCAACGTAGCCTCCCTTCTCGCATCTTATCTTCCACCGAGGCAACTCCCATATTTTTTCGAATAATCTCATTCCTCACCCTATCTTTCTTGGTATGTCCACACATCCATCGCAACATCCGAATTTCTGCCACCTTCAACTTTTGAATGTGAGAGTTCTTAACTGGTTAACACTTTGCTCTATACAACATAGCCGACCAAACTACTACTCTATAGAACTTACCTTTAAGCTTCGCGAATAACTTGTGTGGTAAAATAAATCTATTATAACTGCAATGGATCTATTTTATTTGTGCGTGGATATTTCTTAACTTCTCTAAGTATTTTTATTTTTATTTTTATTTTGAGTTTATTTATGTTAGATTTATCGATATTCATATCTTGGGGGTGATTAAATGGTAGTTGATTAAATGTTTTGCTATAATATTCTTTAGTTTTTTCTCTTAGTTTTTGTAAGTCTTCTATATTATTTTTAAGATATTCTAAATATTCTATATCTTTTGTTTTAAAATATTCAATTAAATTTATTTTTGTAAGGTTTTCTGTTAATCTTATTTCTTCAATTTCTTGTCTCCAATATTTTAGATATTCGTAGTTTATTATTTTATTCTTCTAAAGTAAATGTATAATAATCTATTCTATTTGTACTATATTTAATATCTTGTTTGAGGTTATTAATACTACTAACTATTTTTTCTTATTCTCTTCTTAATGAATTTTTTAAACTATCTAAACTTTTATCTTTATTTTTTTCTAAATTTTTCAAGGTTTCGTCTATTCATTTTAATTTTTCTATTAGATTTTCCATTATTTCTCGAATTTGTTTTCTATAATTAATTTCTTTACGTAGGTCTTCTTGGTTTTCTCTAATTTTCTTAATATATCCTGACATTTTTAGTCTGGTTAATATCCATCTGAATCTAAATAATATTTATGTTCATAATATATGCGTAATTTTCTATATTGTTTAATAATTCTTCCTCTTCATAATCTGATAATTTTTCCCATATTATTTTCTTTATGTCTATAATTTCTATATCTCTAAGTATATATATAAAACAAGTATTTTAATATCATTTGTCATTTAGGTTTGATTAAATACTTTTTCATAATATTTACTAGTTGTTTGTTTTAGTCTAAATAATTCTTGCATATTTTCATTAAGAAATTCTATATATTTTATATCTTTAGTTTCCATATATTTGTCTAAATTTGTTTTCATTTATTTTTCTACTAGTTGTATGTTTCTCATATCTTTTTTCCAAAATTCTAGATATACGTAATTTATCATAGTTAGTGTGTACGTAAGTATTTGTAAGAGTAGTTGGGTAGGTATGGTATGTAATTTACTCTAGTCATATAATCTTTACCAAATATTTTTTCTAATACGATTTTTCTTATATCTGTTATTTCTATATCCTTAACACATACAAAATAAGTATTTTAAATTTATCTACCATTTCGTCAGATAAATAATTATTCATTTTTCATAAAACGCTATTATCAAAATATTCCTTCCAATCATATACATAACAAAATATGATCATTTTAGATTACTATATACTAGATTATTCTTAAATAACATATTCGTCGGTCACTATTAGCATGGTAATCCTGATACTTTTCCCTTAAACAACGCCTCTACTCTGGTTACTTTCTTATCACGACTTTCTTGCCTCACCGGTTTCATCTTTAGGATGACATAGTTCTTAGGGATTTTTCTCCTTTTTCACTTTGCTAATAAACTTCTTAACATGCTATTTTTCGAATAATTCTACTATAAAGCAACTAACATGAACTTATTTTATCATATTATGATTGTTAGGAATTTATGAATTTAGCTATTCATAATAGTAAATGAATATACCTGTTCTGATAGGTTTGATAATTCTAAGCTATTTTCCTCTATAGATTTTTCCATTGAAATATACCTCTTTTTTAAATAATCAAATTATTTATTGTAGATAAGAGAGAGTTTTTTGCTTCAACGCATGAAGAATTACTTTTCTTTCTGCCTTCGATGCCTTTTATTTATAATCTGAAACTTCACAAAAGTTTTCCTTCATCATTTTACACGTTTCTAAAAATTTACAAAAAGTCTTCAAAAATTATCTACCTAACCTAATTTGCTATACTTTACAAAAGTCTTCTAAAAAGACAAAAATTAATTAAAGCCTAAATTAATAATAGTCAAAAACCTATACAATTCTAATAATTTACGTAAAGAAAATTGTGAAAGTTTGTTACATGTCGCTTTCACAATTTAATAGCTTGTCCTTTATCTCCATTATTGTTTCCGCTGATATCTTCTTCTTATCGTATCTGCTACTTTTTTATCTTCTTTCCAGCTTGCATGCTTATCTTCTTGATTTTTTATTTTATTCTAGCCGAACTTCTGGGATAATATTATCTTCTCCATTACATCTCGAACATTGATGATCTGGATATTTGTGTCCAATTATCTTGCAATATTTTGTCAATAATCCGTCTGAAATAAATCCTCTCTTAATTGCTCTTGCAGTAGATTATTTTTCTGGGTTAAGTAATGTCATTATCAATTGTCTAACATCTTCCATATCTGCTTGTCGTAATTCTTTTGAATTTGAATAAATCATCTAATGGTCCCTTGAATAATAGCTCCATATTCGGTTTCCATTGGTATAATTGTTTACTAGTTCTTGAATAATTGTAGCTAGTCAATAAGTCGTATGCTTGCATAAAAATCAGGTATCTCGATTCTGGGTATCTCTGGCTGATGTACAATATCTTCTGGTATAATCATATCTCTGGTTAATCCTATTTTTACAACTTGTATAACTGATTTTATCTCGTCGTATAATATCTCTGCTGGTGTAGTATAACACTTTATATAAAATAGATTTCCTTTGGTTACTCTTTTATAGGTGTTGAATATTTTTTGTAATTCTTTCATAGCTGATAGTTCTTCTCCATCTTGGGTGTATATGGTATTTAATAATCCATAATCAAAACAAGTTTTTATTAAGCTTGGGTTGGTTTTGGGTAGTGCAATTAGCTTGTTGTGACCTTGTAATCTTTGAGTTATATAGTTTGTGTTGGGTTCTTTGATATCTGTAGCTCTGGGGTTAAGGTTTAGAAAAGTTTGTACTCGGTAGATATTTTCTATCTATTTTTGGGCTACATAGTTATAAACTTTTTTATCTTGGTTCAGACTATCTCGATATGTGGTAATTTGTGAGGGTATGTTTAAGAGGTCTTTTTGTATTTTTGGTGTAAATTGTTTTTCAAATGTCTTATTTAAGTTCATATTCTGGTATCTTTGTCCAATAACTCCTTTGCTTGTACCTGCAATTGTAGATTGATAAACGTTATGGGTTTTACGGAGTGTCCCAACGTCTCCTTCTAGCTCTGAAATTTTAATGTCTTCCGATCGATATAGCTCTGTATACTGCTGAGTTAGCTGATTTGTAGCTACAGACTTCAGTTTATCTTCATTAGTCTTTAGCTTTTCTATTTCATTACCCATACTGTCCACTTTCATTGAAAGCGTACTTAGGGTTTTGGATATCTTTTCTAAAGCATCATCTTCTATTATATTAGTTTGTGTAGCTTTGTCTTGATATGTAATCTACAATAACGTTTTTGTTAGTACTAATTACTTCAATTATAAATGTAAAATTTAATATATTCAATACTAGTCTCCAAATTTTTTTGTTGTAACTGAATTTTATATTTTCTTTGTTAGCCACTAATTTACCTGTGTATTATCTGTTCGTACAATAAACTTGCTATATACAATATATGGCTCAAATGCTAATAAACATGTATATAATGAACATAATACTTTTCTATTTATTTCTCATTTTATTTCTGTTTCATTTAACGTTCCTGAATAATATCTACAATGATGTTCTATTTTTTCATTTTCATACCTATATTTAAGTACTCCTTCATAACTACATTTACTAGCATCTGTTTCTACTATATCTATAAATTTTCTATTTTCGTCTGAGAATTGCAATTTTGGTAATTCTTTACAAAGTGTTTTTATTTTCTGGACTTGTTTTTTATTTTCTTCGTTATAATTATATTCTACATTCTTTTTTAATTTTTCTATAAAGACTTTAAATTTTCTGCTAATTTTGGTATATATTTCCTTACTTGGTTTACTAATCCCAAAAAATGATTGTAATTTTTTTTTTGTATTTAATTCTTCTTTCGAATTTATTATTTTTTGTACAATATGTTGTTGCATTTTTACTTCACTTTTATCTATTTGTATTCCTAAAAATTCTATCTGGTTTTTCATAATTTCAGCTTTCTTTTCACTTAAACTTATTCTCGATTTTTCTATTATATCCGTAAATTGTTCTAATAATTTTAAATGTTCATCTTTGGTTTTTGTATATAATAGTATATCATCTATATATACTATATAATTAGGTAATTCCTTAAAATAACTATCCATAAAATGTTGATATCTACCTGGTGCATTTTTATATCCAAATGGTAGTACATTCCATTCATAAAATCCTTGTGGTTCCATAAATGCGGTTAATTTCTTAGATTCTTCTTCTAACTTTAAATGGTAAAATCCTGATTTACAATCAAATTTACTAAAGTAGTTATATCCTTGTATTTGTCTTATTTTTAAAATCTTGTTTGGTATTGGATAATTATATGTCATAATTTTTGCATTTAAATTTCTATAATCAATAACCATTCTACTTTTACCTCTTTTTTGTTCACTATGTTTATTTACTATAAATGCTGGACTATTGTGTTTACTATTACATTTTTGTACATATTGTTTTTCTAATAATTCATCTATATGCATTTTAAATTCTTTTAGATCGTCAAAATTATATGTTAATGATTTTTGAGTTATTATGCTATTTTTATCTATTAATTCAATTTTTATAGTAGTTTTATGTTTTTCCATCCTTTTAATGGATCTTCACTATATAATTGTTCTAATTTTTTTAATTATTTCAATCTTATTTATTGAAAATATAGTTATTTCCTTTTTATTTATCAAAAAAAGACTAATTCTATTGTATCTTCAGTATTTTTTATATTTTCCAATTTTTGTGTAATTTTTTCACTTCCTTCTATCCAATCAGTATTCTTTCCTATTTATTATTAACTCTTTTTGCTCTTACTTTCTGTTTACATGGTGTTGTAAACCATCAATCCGTTCTAGTTATTATATGTGGGTATAATTTATCTAAAAATGGCATTTCTAAAAATATATCTTTTTATGTTAGCTCATAATTATAGATTTCTTCTATTGTTAATATTTTATCCTATACTAGTGTTTTTACATTCTTAGCTTTATAAGTAATTAAGCTTCCTTCGTTATTAAATCCTTTAACTATATTGGTGTTTTAAATTTATCCCATTTACTTTCTGGTAAACAATTATATCTACATGAATTACCTTCTGCTCCTGTATCCATCATAGACGTATAATATCTACTGTAATATCCTTCTACTACTATCTTCATCAATACATATATTTTCATATCATGTTAAAACTCTTCTTAAGAATAATTTATCTCTGTTATATGTTATAGATTATTGTGTATGCTCTATATTATATGGTTTAATTGTTCCAACCATTTTATTTCTAATATTATGTCTGCTTTTTATATTTCTTCCTTTATTTCAAATTCTATTTTTATTTTTCTAACTCTTATTGTTATTTCCTTTTCTGCTATGTTTTTAGTGTTTATTAAGCTTCTTGGTAGATCTGAGCATATATTATTGTCAGATTTTATTTCCTCATTTTGTTTTATTAGATATCTTGCTATATAATTTTCTTATTGTCCTGTATTTAAGAGTATTAAATATTCTTTTTCATTTATTGTTCCTATTATGTAATATTGGTTTAAATTAGTTGTTGAACTTGTTTCATAACTTGTTCTTTTTGATGGACTTGATGATTCTGGTTTTTCATAAGCTATTCTTTTTGTTGTACTTATTCTATCATTTATTATTTCTAAATTTTCTTCTATATTTATGTCTCTATAACTATAATCATTGTTATCAATTGTTTTTACAAATTGTTCGAAAGGACTTTCTATTTGTATTTTGTTAATTTTATTTTTTTCCGTTATTTTATGTTTTGCTGTTAATACATATAAATTTTTACATCTTGCTGTAAATATTTTACTTCCTGGGGTTAGTTCTATTCCTGATATTTTCCAATATAATACTAATGATTTATCTATATTTTTATCTGTTATTGCTACTGAATAATTCATATTTATTATAAATTTAAATTTTTGGTATATTAAATTTCCTTTTGTGGCAGTTATTATATTTTTTCTATAGATTTTATAATTTTATCATTTGCTAGGTATAATTCTATTGGTGTATCTATTCCTTCTCTAAAACATGCTTTTATCAATATCTCTGTTCCTCCAAGGTATACATATTTTATTGGATCTTTACTTTATATATCGTTTATTTCTTTATTAATTATTCTTTTTGTTACTAGTGGTATACTAGTTCTTCCTTTTACATATCTACAATCTATTACATGTTCTTTTTGACTTATTGCGTAGTATTCTTCTTTTCTTCTACTAAATATATTTTTTATTATTGGTATTTTAAATATTTTTTCTACACTTAAATCTAATTGTTTTCCTTTTATTTTAATCAAATATATGACTATCAAATATTATTTTTTGATCTGTTTCTTCTTCATTTAAATATTCTTCCTTTGTTATTATTTTTATATCTTCTTCAATTATTTGGTTTATTCTTATATCTTCTTCAGTCATTTAATTCATCTAATTCACTATCTATTTCATTATCTGTTTAATTCTCTAAAATTTCATATATACTATCTTAACGTTCTAATTTGTAATCTATATAATCTATCTGCATATATTCTGCATTTTTTAATTTTTATTTCAGATATTTGTTTATTTTTTGGGTTTTTAGGTAATTTACAATCTCTAGCTAAATTTTCTAATTTTTTGCAATTATAATAAGTACATTCTTTTATAGATTTATTTTTCCTATAAGGTCTTTTATATTTATAATTTTTTACATAATATCTTTTTCTCGGTTTCTTATATTTATATTTTAATTTTTTGTATTTCTTATATTTCTTATGTCTTTTTCTTTTCTTATAATATCTTTCTTCGCATCCAAATTGAGGTGCTATTTTATCTTTGCAGCATGCAAAATTTCTTATTAATGTTTTTTTCATTTTTATTTCTTCTCTATATTTTTCACATAGGTTTCTATACCATTGTTGTAAAAATTTTATTCTTGCTCCTAGAGTATCTACCATTTTTGCTTCATCCCAATTTTTTAATTAAATTTTGAACTAAATGGTTTAGGTAATTTATCAAAATATAATTTTCTTATTTCCTTACTTTCTTCTGTATTATATGTTGCTTTATATTGATATTCTTTAAATGCGCAAGTATATTCATCTATGTAACACATATTACATATTCCTAATTTTAACATTAAATTTCTATTTATATCTTTCTCTTCATTTTGTTCTTCTTCTGTTGTTGTCATGCTGCTAAATTCGTCTTTTATAGCTATTTCATATTTTTTTTAATAATTCTGTAGGTGTTAATTTAGTTGTAGTTGTTGATGATGTTTCTTCTGTAGGTTTGTCAGTTCTTAATACTCTTTTACTATTTTCAGTTAGATTTGAAAACCATAATTTCACTGTTCCTATTAGTGTTCTTTCTATATATTCTGGTGCATCCGTTACATTTATATTATTATCTAATAATTATTTTGTCATAAATCCTATTCATAACTGTATTATTTTTTCTGTATCTATTGTACAATCTAAGTCTAAAAAGTTATAATTTTTATTAACTATTTGTTTGGGTGTCCATTTGTCATATTCATCCTTTAGATTATATATTTTAAACTTATTCTTATAATATGTAGGTTTTCTTATTTCTGATGTTCTAGGTATTATATTTTCATCTTCTTTTTTATCAAGAGTATTTATTTCTGTGTTTCTATTTTCTTAGTTTTTTTCATTAATTACTTCTTTTTTTTTCATTGATTTCTAAATTTTTTGTATTTGTTAAGATTTCTGTATATGTTTCACTATCTTCTGAATCATAATTATCTGTTTTTTCAACATCTATTGTATTTATTTGTAATTTTTCTTTAAATTGATTTATCTCATTTAATAATTTTTGTTCTTTATCTTTTTCTTTATATCTTTTTAATACAAATCTTTTAGCATTTGTAGTTCTTTTTCTAATTCAACAATCCTACTATTTTTAGTTTCTTCTATTTTTCGTATTTCTTCTGTAGTTTGTTGTTTTATTTTTTCTATTTTCTTTTTTCAATCTATTTCTTCATTTTCTTTTTCTATTCTTACCATAGCTGTCAATTTATCTTCTAATTTTAATTCTTCTTTTTCTAACATTAAATATAAATGTTCACCTATTTTCTTATACCTTCTTCCTAGATTAGAAAATACCATTTTTATTTTTAATCCTTCATGGTTTTCATATATTTTTTCATCTATTATAAATTCTTCTTTGTTAATTTTTTATTTGATTGTTAATAGATCATGTTGGTATGTATATTCTAGACTATCTATTGTTGATTCTAAATTTGATATTTCTTCTTTTTGTGTATTTATTGAGTTTTTACTAACTCCGGCAATTATGTTATAGTGTAGTCTTTCTATCCTTATTTTTAATTCTTTACATTTTTTAGATATTATTTGCTTTAATTCTTTATATTTTGATAATTTTTGTATGCTATTCATTTAAATAATATTCTGGGGAATATCTAAATCTAGTTTTATCAGATAAGTCATGATTAATAAATTAATTAAATAAATCTAAATATGTACTACTTCCGCAACTTTAAACAGCATAGGATCTGATACCAATTATAGGGGGTGTGGATAACTTGTGTGATTAAATGAATCTATTATAAATACAATTGATCTATTTTTATTTGTGCGAGGATATTTCTTAACTGCTTTAAATATTTTTATTTTTATTTTTATTTTGAGTTTGTTTATGTTAGTTTTATCGATATTCATATCTTGGGGCTGATTATATGGTAATTGATTAAATGCTTTACTATAGTATTCTTTATTTTTTTCTCTTAGTTCTTTTAGTTCTTCTATATTATTATTTTTAAGGTATTCTAAATATTCTATATCTTTTGTTTTAAAATATCCAATTAGATTGTCTTTCATAAGTTCTCCAATATTTTAAATATTCATAGTCTATCATTTTATCCTGTAGTAATTGTAGATTTATATGTTTCTGTATTATAATTTATCCTAATTGTACTGTAATATATATCTAATTCTATATTTTCAATGCTATTTATTATCTTGTGTTGTTCTTCTCATAACGAGTTTTTTAAATTATATAAACTATCACATGTACTTTTTTCTAAATTTTCTAGGGTTTTTCTATCCATATTAATTTTTCTTTTAGATTCTCCATTATTTTTCTAATTCGGTTTCTATAATTAATTTCTTCATTTAGATTATATTGATTTTCTCTATTTTTTCTAATATATTCTAACATTTCTTAATATGAATAATATCCATCTGGGTAATTATCCAGGTATAACTGTTCTATCCAATTTATAATTTCAATTTCATAGTCTAATACTTTTTCTAATATTATTCTCTTAATATCTATAATTTCTATATCTCTAAGTATATATAAGATTAATATTTTAAGATTATCTGTCAATTAAAATTGGTTAAATACTTTATTATAATATTTTTTAGTTGTTTGATTTATTCTCATTAATTCTTCTATATTTTTACTAAGAAATTGTATACATTTTATATCTTTAGTCCTCATATATTCATCTAAATTTGTTTTCATTTGTTTTTCTGTTGATTGTATATTTTTCATATCCATTTTCAAAATTCTAAATATATATAATTTATCATGGTTGATATGTAGGTTTGGTATGTAGGTATTTGTAAGAGTAGTTAGGTAAGTGTGGTATATAATTTATTATATTCATAAAATATTTATCAAATATTTTCTCTAATATAATTTTTCTTATATCTACAATTTCTATATCCTTAACTACATACAAAACAAGTATTTTAAATTTATCTACCATTTCGTCAGATAAATTAGTATTCATTTTTCATATGATGCTTTTTCAAAATATTCCTTTCAATCATGCACATAACAAAATATGATCACTTTAGATTGCTATATACTAGATTATTCTTAAATAACATATTCTTCGGTCACTATTAGCATGGTAATCTGGATACT